>NC_091441.1:99447037-99729537 GCF_964237555.1 Oryctolagus cuniculus
AGAGTTCACGTGTGTGTGCACGTGTGCACACATGAATGCTCTCTCTCCCCATCGGGTCCTCGGACTTGCCCAGCTGTGGTCCCTAGGAGAGGAGTCACAGAGTTCACGTGTGTGTGCACGTGTGCACACATGAATGCTCTCTCTCTCTCCCCATCGGGTCCTCGGACTTGCCCAGCTGTGGTCCCTGGGAGAGGAGTCACAGAGTTCACATGTGTGTGCACGTGTGCACACATGAATGCTCTCTCTCCCCATCGGGTCCTCGGACTTGCCCAGCTGTGGTCCCTAGGAGAGGAGTCACAGAGTTCACGTGTGTGTGCACGTGTGCACACATGAATGCTCTCTCTCTCTCCCCATCGGGTCCTCGGACTTGCCCAGCTGTGGTCCCTGGGAGAGGAGTCACAGAGTTCACATGTGTGTGCACGTGTGCACACATGAATGCTCTCTCTCTCTCCCCATCGGGTCCTCGGACTTGCCCAGCTGTGGTCCCTGGGAGAGGAGTCACAGAGTTCACATGTGTGTGCACGTATGCACACATGAATGCTCTCTCTCTCTCCCCATCGGGTCCTCGGACTTGCCCAGCTGTGGTCCCTAGGAGAGGAGTCACAGAGTTCACGTGTGTGTGCACGTATGCACACATGAATGCTCTCTCTCTCCCCATCGGGTCCTCGACTTGCCCAGCTGTGGTCCCTGGGAGAGGAGTCACAGAGTTCACGTGTGTGTGCACGTGTGCACACATGAATGCTCTCTCTCTCTCCCCATCGGGTCCTCGGACTTGCCCAGCTGTGGTCCCTAGGAGAGGAGTCACAGAGTTCACGTGTGTGTGCACGTATGCACACATGAATGCTCTCTCTCTCTCTCTCTCACACACACACACTCACACACACAATTGGGGCTCCTGGGGAAGAAACTGCATCATCAGAGAAGAGGTTACCTGACTTGATCCAGGAATTGTAAGCAGCAGGCTTGGCAGTGACCGAGAATAGACACCAGGCTCCGGAAGAGGACAGGAGCTAGGGCTAAGGACTGCCCCAACACCCCTTCCTGTGACAGGCCCTGAGCTGTTGAAGGAGTTGCAGGAGGTCCTGGGAGTATGGAGCGAGCACCCTGCTCTGAACCCTCTGATGTTTGAGAAGGTGGGCACTCAAGGGGGGCGAGGAGTCAGGCTGAGGGGACTGTGCAGGAAGGTCAGCAGCCAAGAGGGCAGCTTTGGGACCCCTTGGCCCGGGTTCTTCTGGAGTAGTTCTCTCTCCCTGAGCCTCAGCCTGATTCTGTGATGGGTGGGGAGAGGGCGGGTACCTCCACTGAACTGCATGTAGACATGGGCCCTGGCACCCACTAAGAGAAACTGATGTGATTCGGCTGTCACAGGATGATGACAGCAACTTCCACATGGATTTTGTGGTGGCAGCAGCTAACCTGCGATCTCAGAACTATGGGATCCCACCTGTCACTCGGGCCCAGGTAACCCTGCCCCTTGGGGCTCATGTCTGAAGGTGTAGTCAAGCTCTAGCCCTACACCTTGGGCCCAGATTAAATCTCCTGTTGTTGGCAGGGCAAGCAAATTGTGGGCCGGATTATCCCAGCCATCGCCACCACTACAGCAGCAGTGGCAGGCCTGGTGGGCCTGGAGCTATATAAGGTAGTAGGTGGGTCACGGACCCTTGGTGCCTATCGTCACAGCTATCTGCACCTGGCTGAAAACCGCCTCCTTCGCTGGGTACCTTCCGCACCAGCCATCCAGATGGTGAGCCCTTGACACCCCAACCAGACCCTCATGAGGCCAGGATTTTCCTCAGGCCTACTCAGTGGAACAGGCCCCACCCCAGCTGCAGGCTCTCTCCTGGACCCAGACTGTGGGGGAGTCCTCAAGACTCCCTCCAGCCTTTCTCCTGCTGGGAAGCCAGGCTGGGACCTGTCAGACACAGGAAACAGCCGTCAGCCATCCCCCCCTGCCCCAGCCCTCTGCAGCCCTGGGTCTGGGGGAGCTGCAGCTTTAACTCATTAGTGGAGCCAGACATCCCCCACAGCCCCTCCTTCCCAGGAGTACCCCTGGGGGAGGTGGTGGGAAGGAGGGACTAGGCCCCAGCACCAAAAAGAAAGGGTCTGTCTGCCCCCTGCATGGCCTCTCCAAGCCGTGTTCAAGAGCAGCAGGCTTGCCACACAAGGGGGTGAGGGCTGCAGCCCTAGAGGGGAGGGTGCGTGTTGTGCATTAATGTCACAGGTGTGGGTGCATTGAGATCTGGGCACCCCTGGTGTGTGGGCATGAAGGGAGCAAGCCCACACATCTGTGTACCAGATGGGAGTGCATGGATGTGCTTGAGTGTACACATGGGTGTTCCTGTGAGTGCAAGCCCGGGAATTCCTCCAGCCGTGTGCTCAGGCTCTGCAGCAGTTGGCATTTCCTGAGGCACAGGAGGTGGGGGTGGAGGGAATGCCCCCACCAGGAGAGAGGGCAGAGGTCATGGTCCAGCCCTGGGCTTCTGCTGAGCAGCCCGAGGGTCCCTCTGGCCACAGTACACAGAGCCCCTCTGTGAGGTGCCCCACCTCTAACCAGCACACAGCCTGCCTTTGTCCACAGAGGGGACAGGGAGGGGGAGGAGCAGGAGTCCCATCTTGCCTCTAGCCTAGTCTCAGTTCGACCCTCGATGTGTTTCCGAGGGGGGCTGCCAGGGCCCTTGTGTCCTAGCCTCTGGCTGCCTGCTGCCCTTCTGCACTCAGCTCTAAGCACCAGAAACCCGACTTGAAACAGAAGGAAAGTGGAGACAGGAAGAGGAGGCCTCTAGGGACCATGTCCCCTGTTGGAATCTCTGGCCTAGTGGGTCCCTGATGGTCACTGTGCCGTTAGCACCTGGGTGCCCTGGCAGTAAGGCTGGGGGAACAGGGTGTGCCCCTGGCTTCCAGCCTCGCATCTGAGGAGCCAGCAACTTTATCGGAGATTGCAGCAGCCTCGCTCTGGCTTCCTGAGGAAGCCCCACCTCCTCAGCCCCCCCAACACAACTGGCCTGTGTGATGGATAGTCTGTTTCCCTGTGTGGGCCCCCCGGCCCCATTTCCTGTGCTGGCCCCAGCATGGCCGGGGGTGGGGGCTGAGACTCTGGGCCCAGATCCCACCTTCCACCCCCACCGCTGGCTCCTGCTTCCTGCTTCTGGTCCAGCTCCTCCCCTAGGAAAAGCTGCTAGTAACGGGATAGGGGTTGGGGGTTGGTGCGAGAAGCCTCTCACTCCTCCCCATTGCCACCCCCTAGTTCCAGAGCCTGGAGTGGACCTGTTGGTACCGCCTGAAGGTGTCTGCTGGGCAGCCCGAGAAGAGCCTGCAGTGGCTGTTGGCCCATCTCCAGGTGTGCCCTGTCCCCTCCCCGCCCAGCCGTGCCCCCAGCCCCAGCCCCCGTGGACACACAGGGAAAGCATGCTCTCTCTCCAGGAGCAACATGGGCTGAGGGTGAAGATGCTGCTGCATGGCACGGCCCTGCTGTATTCAGCCAGCTGGTCACCTGCAAAGCAGGCCCAGTTCCTGCCCCTCAGGTGAGCCCATACCCGGGACCAGGCCCACCTGACCATGGAGGTTGAGGAGGGGGCTGCACAGCCTCTCCTCCTCCCATCCCTACTCTGGGCCCCTCACACCTTCCTGAACTATTCTTTCACCAAATGGAGCTGGCAAATGGGCTGGGGGCGGGGCAAGGGCTGAGACTGAGGAGGGGCCTTCAGGAGCTGCCTGCTTGGCCAGCTCCACTGGCTCCCCCACTCCCTGCCCAGCCCCACCCCCCACAGCCCACTCCCAGGGGACCCACAGCTTCCTGCCTCCTAGGGCAGCGTCAGCAGCTCCTAAAATAGTTTCAGATGTTTCCTGTCTTGAGTTGCTCCCGCTCCTTGCTTCTCCTGGCTGTGGCTCCCGGTGGCTCACCAGCACCCTCTGGTCCAGGCCAGGTTGCCCTCTGTCTGCCACGGCTCACCTACCCAATAACCCTCTCTTCCTACCAGCGTGACAGAACTCGTTCAGCAGGTGACAGGCCGTGCGCATGAGCCTGGCCTGCGGGTACTGGTCCTGGAGCTGAGCTGTGAGGGCGAAGAGGAGGACACTGCCTTCCCACCTCTGCACTATGAGCTCTGACAAGGCAGCTGCTGCTGCACCGTCCAGCTCGACCAAGCCCTCCTTCACCAGCCCTGCTTCTTGAGCCTACAGTAGGCACTCAATAAATGCTCACCAAAGAAACGTGTAAGTGGAGAAGATGGACAGAATCCCATGCAGTAATGCACACAGGCGTGACACGGGCATGACAGGTGCCCTCTCATGACTCGTTCGAATGGCCTGCCTGAGCTGTGCCTCACAGGGCCGAGGCTGTCTCCTGGAGCCTCAGAGATAAGAGCCTGGAAGGTCTAGAAAAAGGCCTTTATTGCCCCTGGCTGGAGGACAGGGTCAGAGGTAGCTGACATCATGGCATATGATGGGCTGCCGGCTGCGGCAACTCATGAGCGCCGCAAATCGTGACACGTCCGTGGGCAGCTCGGGTTCTGGGCGAGGCGGACATGACAGACGCTTTCCTGCCATAGCTGCCCGCCGGGCCCTGGCCAGCCGGCGCCGCAGCTGCTCAGAGAGGCCAAGGAGGAACTGGGGGGGCCGAGTGCGGGCACGGGGTTCACCTCTATCACCCGCCTCACTTGCTGCCTCAGGCAGCTCCATCCAGTTATGAACCAAGTCAGCAAAGCAGTTGTCCCCTAGCACTAGGGGCTGGCGACTGCGACCCCTGTTCAGCAGGGCTGCTGTCCAGTCTTCCGCTTCCAGTCCCTGCCAGTGCTCCAGGCAGGCATCTGGGGTGGACTTGGGCCGTGGACGGCAGGCAGGTGGTGTACGGGCTACAGATGCCCTGCTGGGCAGAACGAGGCCACTGACAGAGAAGCGCTGGCTATGAGGGGGTCGTGGTGGGGGTGCTGGGCGCTGGAGTACCGGCAGCTCTTCCTCTCGCCACGTGCTGCCTGACACCTCGGAGAAGCCAGAGTCCCAGTCCAGAGCATGCTCCCTGGGGCCCCCTGAGGCTGCACCCTGGCCTTCGGTCACCACCGCTTCCTCCTCCTCCTCCTCCTCCTCCACACAGCAGCTAGAGTCCTCTTCCAAGGCATCTGACCCCCTGAGGGGGTGGGTGGTGGTCTGCACACCTGGGCCACTTTTGGGAGGTAGATGCAGGGGGCCAGGCATCGGTGGTGAGCCTGTGTCCCGGCCACACAACTGAAGTGAAAGAGAGGGCAGAAGTCGGAGGAGTGTCGCTTGTCACCCTGGCTGCCCAGCCAAGCCAGAGGGTCCGGGAGAGCTTGCTAGGCCTGCTGGCGTGGGCAGCAAGACCACCTGCGAGCACAGGGCCAGCATGGGGGCGCTGGCACGAGAAGCTCATGTGGCTCCCATTTGCCGACCTGGTGGCAGTCCGGCATGCTGCGGCACGCTGGGCCGGGCAAGTCGGCACCCGCCACCAGGCCGGCGGGCAGGGTTACGGGCCTGCATCGGGAAGTAGGTCCTGCCAGGGCCCGGGTGGGGGATGCGTCCCGTGCCTCTTAGGGGGATTTAGCTCCCCAAAGCCCATAGCGACTTTTAGAGGAAGACAGCGCTTTGATGGTGAGGAGTGTGGTACGAGGTGCAGGTCGGCCTGGCATGCGGAATGTCCACAGCAGCGCCCGCACCTCCTTAGTCCCTTGCCTCCCGCGCCCCGCCCCAAAGGAAGTCCCCCCCCCCCACATCCCTCCTCCCCAGCAGCGTGGCCAGCTGGGCGGCTGTTACCTGATGCCCAGCGCAGCTCCCGGCCCTCCGACATCCGACGCGGGCCATCTGGGCCATCTGCACCGCACCTCCCCGCCCCCATCCTGCCTCAGAGGGGCGCTCGGGACGATCCCCCACCCGTTTATTGTTCCGGCCGGACGGCAGCCGGGCACCCCACGCAAGTCTTCAGGAGCCACACCCGCCCGCTCCCCAGCCTCACCAATTCCCAGCGCAACTGGTTCAGGAAGCTGTCAAGCCGAGCGCTGTGCATGTCCACGCCGGAGCCCCCGCCGGGCCTGCCAGCTCCTATTCGAGTCCCGGCGGGAGCGGCGCAGAGAGGGCCGGGCCGGCCGGCCAGCGGCGCCCGCACCCCGCGCCTCGCTCCGCGGCTGCTAGGTCTGTGTAGCGCCCGCCGCCGCCGCCCCAACATCTGGCAGCCGCGCCCCGCCCCCATAGGCTGCGGCGCCAGACGCGGGGCGGGGCTGAGACGGCCCCGCCCCGCTCTGCCGGGCCGGGGGCTCGGTGACGGCTCGGGCCAGGGCGGGGCTGCAGCTGGAAGCCGGACGGGGGAGGGCTTGGGACCCCTGGACGCTCCGCGCGACAGAATCGTCCCTACGTTCACTGCTGGACGCTTCCCGCGGTGGCCTCAGCCTCCCCATTTGTCCCATGGGGAAATAGCGGGCGCTCCTACAGTAGGGCCCCCAGTGCTGCGCCCACGTGCGGGCATACCCACTCGGAGCCTGGCCCGTGCCTGAGGCCGGCTTGCACAATCCCTGGAAGTGATGTGAGCGGGGTTCGGCCCTTCTGAGGACCGCAGGACTTCGCGCGGTGCGGCGGGCCCGCCCCCTAGTGGTGAGCGGCGGCCGACAGCGAGTGCCTTTCAGACCGAGGGCCGGGGAGGGGCTGGGAGAAGACGACCCTGGATGCCTGGAACGGGCAGTCTGTCCTCAGAGGCCGTATGAGCAGAAGTTGGGCTCGAGGGTAGAGTGCCCCTGGAGAGACTGGGCATATCATCAGGCGGGGAAATTTCCTGAAGTGAGAGAGGTGGGCCAGCTTGGAGGAGGGGACACCCAGAAGAGGTGATATTAAGCAAGATACAGTCTCGGGGCGACCCTGTGGCATAGCGGATAAAGCCATCTCCCGCGACGTTGGCCTCCCATATTGGCACCGGTTGGTGTCCGGGTTGCTCTACTTCTGATCCAGGTCTCTGCTAATGGCCTGGGAAAAGCAATGGAGGATGGCCCAAGTGCTTGGGCCCCTGCACTCATGTGGGAGACCCAGATGGAATTCCAGGTTCCTGGCTTCAACCTGGCCCAACCCCTGAAGTTCCAACCATTTGAGGAGTGAACCAGTGGATGGAAGATCTGTTCTCTCTCCTCCCACCGTCCCCCATCACTTTGTCTTTCAAATAAAAATATCTTAAGTAAAAAAAAAAGGAGGGGGGAGGTAGAGCCTAGTGGTTAAGACACCCAGGTCCCACATCTGTGCTCCTGGGTTCTATTCCCAGCTTCAGCTCCCTATTGTGGCATCCTGCCAGTGCAGACCCTGGGAGCCAGAGCTGATGGCTCAAGTAATTGGGTTTCTGCCCTCCTTGTGTTTCCAGTTCCTGGCTCTGGCCCTGGCCCAGCCCCTGCCATCTCAAGCATTCGGGGAGGGAACCAACCAGAAGATGGAGAGCATTCTCTCTCTCTCTCTCTCTCTCTCTCCCTCCCACCCTCCCTCCCTCTAACTTTGTGTGTGTGTGCCTGTGAAGTGAATGATTTTTAAGGAGCATCCTAGGCAGAGGAATAGACAGTGTCAAGACACTGAGAGGGGCAGGCGTGGTGGTGCATCGGGTTAAGTCTCTGTCACTTGGAAGCCCTGTATCCCATAGCTAAATGCCAGTTGCAGTCCCAGCACTACCACTTCTGTTCCAGCTCTCTGCTAATTCACTCTATAAGGCAGAAGATGATGGCCCAAATGCGTGGGCCCCTGTCACCTGTATGAGAGGCCTGGATGGAGTTCCTGGCTCCTGGCTTCTGCCTGGCCCAGCCTAAGCTGTTGCAGCCCTTTTGGGAGTGAACCAGCAGATGGAAGACTTCTCTGATTCTGTTTTTGCCTTCCTCTGTCACTCTTTAAAATGAATAAATCTTTTTAAAAAGCCAATTAGGCTAATCCTCCACCTTGTGGTGCTGGCACACGGGGTTCTAGTCCCGGTCGGGGTGCCGGATTCTGTCCCGGTTGCCCCTCTTCCAGGCCAGCTCTCTGCTGTGGCCAGGGAGTGCAGTGGAGGATGGCCCGAGTACCTGGGCCCTGCACCCCATGGGAGACCAGGAGAAGCACCTGGCTCCTGCCTTCGGATCAGCGCGGTGCGCCGGCCGCGGCGGCCATTGGAGGGTGAACCAACGGCAAAGGAAGACCTTTCTCTCTGTCTCTCTCTCTCTCACTGTCCACTCTGCCTGTCAAAAAAAAAAAAAAAAAAAAAAGCCAATTAGGTCTAAAGAAAATGAAATAAATACAACAAAAGGACATATCATAAAGATGCATCTCAATAAATGTCACAACTTGCAGACACCTGTGCAGCTGCTGCCCAGGTCAGGAGAGAGAGCACCCCTCACCACTCCAGGTCAGGAGAGAGAGCACCCCTCGCCACTCCAGGAAGTTTCCTGTTCCCCTCCAGCTGATAGTCACCAAACATAACCATTCTTAGTTACTGTCACCATGGGTTCCTTTGGCTTGTTGAAAGTAGAAAACTTCTGAGCGATTTGGTTGATAGGCTCAATTTTTAAAAACTTTTCATCTTTTTGAAAGGCAGAGTAACAGAGAGGGATAGAGGTATCCTCCAACTGCTGGTTCACTCCTCAGATGCCTACAAAAGCCAGGGCTGGGCCAGATGGAAGCCAAGAGCCTGGAACCCAATTGGGGTCTCCCATGTGGGTGACAGGGACACAAGTACTTGGGCCATCAACTTCTACTTCCCAGGGTGTGCATTAGTAGTTAGGTGGGTTAGAAATGGAGGAGGCAGGATTCAACCAGCACTGTGATATGGGATGAGGGCTTCCCGTGCTGCGACCTAACCACCGTGGTAAACACTGGCTCCTGGGCTCGGATGTTATGCGCAGGTAGTATTCTGATGCGTGGACAGCAGGAGTTCAGAGCAAGGGAAGCAGCAGGTCTTGGGCTCAGTGTTCCTGGGCTCTGTTCGTGCTCTGTCTCTGAGGGCTGTGTGACCAGTGTGGACCCGTTTCCTCCCCTCACAGCTCCTTAGGGCTGAGCTAATGAAAGGGAGAATTCACAGGGAAGTGTGGAAAATGGGATTTTCCAGGCTCTGGAAGCTTGCCCGGGGACCACAGCTCCGGCACCAGGAATGGGCGGGGCTGGAGCCTGCAGGCCCAGGAGCCCCGCCTGCCCAGCTGTGTTTGAGCAACTGACCTGGCAACGGGTTGGGCCTGGTGGACACCCTCCGCTGCTGTCTACCCTGAGGCCACCATGCTGCTTCTCGGGCTCCTGGTGCTGCATTTTGCTCTGATGGTCTCTGGTGAGGATCTGGTGGGTGAGGGAAGCCCAGGTTTTCCTCAAAGTCTCAACCCCTCTCCGATAAGGTCCAAGAGGCAGGGGCTGGGGGAGAACCAGGAAAGGGTTAAGTCTGAACCCCTGACCCTCACTCTTTAATTTGACTGCTTCAAATTCTTACTCCCCATGTGTGAAAGTGTAGGGGCCAGGAAGGGCCTTGGCTACTTGAGCCCAAGATAACTGCCCGCCAGGGTCCTGGGGCAGGAGGGCGGAGCTGCGCTTGTATCCATGGAGCTGTGAGCGCAGAGGGCCTCTGGCCTGAATTCTCTGCTCCCCACAGACCTCAGCGGCCTGCCCTGGTTCATAAATGTCTCTGAGAGCCAGGGTCCGGGCACTGCCCTGCAGCCATTCTCCTTCAACTGCTCCTCCTCCACGGCCAGCCTGGAGTTGCTCAGCGTTCAGCCACCCACCACCTTCTTCAATCCACCCAGTCTGACCAGGTGGCAGGGGAGCTATGTGGGCAAGGTAGTGCCACGGGTACACCTGGGGATGGTGGGGGCACAGGGGCAGACTGGAAATCCCCAGAGACAGCAGTGGTAGGAGGGGCTGGAGAGCCTGCACCCCACAAAGCACTGCCCACCCACCACAGGTGACCTTGAGCAGCTCAGCTCGGCTGAACGCCCTGGAGGTGAACCACTATGAGCTGCAGCTGCAGTTCACGTGTGGCAACCAGGTGATGCGGGGGCCACTCTCTGTGGATGTGCAGCGGGACCCCAGCCGTGTCCGCTGTGCTGGTCGGTTTGCCAGCCCAGGTGAGCCCAGGGGCAGCAGACAAGGGGGCGGGGCAGGCGCAGCCTGAGCAGATCCTCCCTGACCTACCCTCTGCGCAGCTGGGGAAACCATTCAGGTGCTGGAAACAATCACGCCTGGGGCCCGGCTCTACACTCTGCTGCTCCCAGGCTTAGAACTCCAGGGCGCCCAGGTGAGCTCAGCGGTGCAAGACAGAATGATGAGGCCAGGGAGAGCGAGCCCAGCCTCTGCCTGGCCAGGCCCCGCCTGCAGAGGGACCCTGCAGGACACAGCTAAGCCTCTGAATGATGCGTGTTCCGGGGGAGAACCACTGAAGGTCACCCGTCTCCCAGTTACACAGCTCTTCCTGTAGGGACATCCCAGGGGCTGTGTTCTTTCTCTTATGTATTCTGAGTTCTCTGTGACAATTTTATCACTTTCGTAATCCAAAAAATAAATGAGTTTAAAAGCAAAAGAGTAGGGTTAAAAGCAGAAAGGACAAAGGATTAGGGCCAGGGCTTAGGCTGGGGTAAGAGTCACCGGCAGGGCATGGGAAAATTGTGTGTGGGCAGGTACCTGCTGGGTTGTTGGGGGATCTTGACAGGGCTCCTTGGGGCACTGGAGGGTGGGTGGGGCCACCGGCATCTCTGTTTTGTCAGATGAGCATTATCAGTGCCCAGGACCCCCCACACTTCCCTGGACCTTTCTCCATCAATGAGCAGGGATGGCTGCGGGCACCACCCCAGGGCCTCAAAGGCCAGGCTCAGAAGGTGAGTATGACCGGCCCCTGGGGGTACCCACGCACTGGGCGGAGCCACCAACTTTGGGAAGGCTTCCTCAGCCTCCTCCACGAATAGTGCCTCTCCCAGACCTCCTGCACCCACTCCCCTATGCTGGCTCTCTCCTACCTTGTCCTGGTTCTGTGCTGGGCCCTGGAGTTCTAGGAAGCAGAGGGGCGCCCTGGCTCTAGGATCTCACAGGCCCTCTACTAGCAAGGAGAAGACACGGGATAAAGTGGCCAGTGCAGTCTGGACAAGCTTAGAGAAGTTCCCTTCTAAGAAGTTCCAGCTCTCAGTGACTGGCTCTGGGCAACTCTAAGGTGGTAATTTCCATCGTAAACAACTCCTAGCTGTCTTTCTTGGGACTTATGGCCCACAGGTGCAGGGCTCGAAGGAATACTTGTCAGCAGAGTGACAGGTCCTAAGAAGGGGTGAAAGTTGGGGTTCCTTGAAGAGCTCCTGAGGGGGCTACCTGCTTGTTGGGAGAAGTGAGTGTAAACGTAGGGGAGGCCGCACCCTGTGGTTCTCTCCCGTTCTGTGTGCACTGCAGGTCTTCCAGCTGCGGATCTCAGTATCCCTTAGACAAGGCCAAAGCTGCCAAGGGATGGTGACGGTGAAGGTTTTGCCTGCTCCCTCCAGCCAGGTCTCTTTCCTGTAAGCATCCCCCACCTGGGTCAGTGGGAGAGGCAGGACCTAGCAGCAAGAGTCAGGAGTAGGGGAGAGTGTATCCCTGGCTCCCCTGGGAGGGGAGCCACAGGGAAGGAGCCTGTGGACCCTGCTGAGAGGGTCCCCATTTTGGTTCAGGCAGCATGCCCAGAATATCACCATTCCTGATAACCTGGACCCTGGGAGAGAGGTGTTTCACGTCCAGGCACGGGGCTCCGACGTGCGCTACGAAATCCTCTCCCCGGTGCCCAGCCCGTTCTACTCCATCGGCCGTGGTGAGGGGTGTGGGGCTGTGGGTACTGTGATGCCTCTGTGACCAGCCCAGAGGTGACCCTTGCTACCTCCTCACCCTCCTGAGAAAGGAGGCCAGAGCCAGGGCTGAGACTGGGGTGACGTCGGGTTTTGTGGGCCTGGCCTTGGAGGAGAGGTGGCAGGAGCGATCAGCCCCTCCTGGATGAATCCAGCGGGAATGGTGAGTGGGAGTGGGGGCAGGGCTGAACTCTGCGTCGCCGCCCTCCCACCTTGCCCATCAGCCGACGGCGTGATCCGGACCACTGCGTCCCTGGAGCTGGCTCGTGCCCCAGATGCGGCAGTCACCAGGCTGCAGGTGAAGGCTTTTGAGCGGCTCCAGCCGTGGGCCGGCGCCAAGCTCGATCTCACAGTGATTGTTCAGGGGGCCAACCACTGGCCCCCACGCTGCTTCCCGGCACTCCTTGTGTGAGTACGCGCTGGGCTGTGGGGCGAGGCCGGTGGGTGGTTGACAGCTAGGCCAGACTTCCCGCCTGGCCACCCACCTGCCCTACCCTCTCAGGACTCAGATCCCTGAGACTGCACCTGTGGGCATGGTGCTGCGCACCCTGGACTGCACTGACCCGGACGCTGCTGACACCATCCTCGACTACCAGCTGTGGTTCCACAGCCCTCTCAGCCCTGCCAGCCTTCGCCTTCGAGACAGTGTCCTGGAGGTGCCTGGCCCCTGGCTCCCAGGCCCACTCGTAGGGTGCCTGGGGCTGGAAGCCATGGATGGGCCAGGGGGCTGGGGGAGGGAGATGGTGGGGGAAGGGGCCTGGCAAATGGCAGTCAGGGTGGCTCATGGCTCCCTCAGGCCTTGACTGGGCCTCCTCCTCTGCCCCCCTGGCCAGGTGAATGCCACCCTGGACTGTGACGCTCCTGGGGCCTGCATGCAGCTTGCAGCCTCCATCCTGGTGCTCGATGGTGGTCAGCCCCAGATGACCAGTGAGTGCCCATGCCCAGGACAGGGCTTTCCCATTCCCCACTTCCCATCTGCAAAACAATTTCTCTCCCTCTTTAGAAACCAATGGGGCTGGCACTGCGGCTCAATAGGCTAATCCTCCACCTTGTGGTGCCGGCACACCGGGTTCTAGTCCCGGTTGGGGCGCTGGATTCTGTCCTGGTTGCCCCTTTTCCAGGCCAGCTCTCTGCTGTGGCCAGGGAGTGCAGTGGAGGATGGCCCAAGTGCTTGGGCCCTGCACCCCATGGGAGACCAGGAGAAGCACCTGGCTCCTGCCTTTGGATCAGCACGGTGTGCCGGCTGCGGTGGCCATTGGAGGGTGAACCAATGGCAAAAGGAAGACCTTTCTCTTTGTCTCTCTCTCTCACCGTCCACTCTGCCTGTAAAAAAAAAAAAAAAAAAAAAAGAAAAGAAAAGAAAAAGAAAAAGAAACCAACGGGGCAGGATCCTCTCCAGTCTGGACCCCAGGGGTATCTTAGACTCCAGCTGGGGTGGGCTCTCCTCTCCAGTCTCCCTCCAGACCATCTCCCTCCTTAGGCCCCCAGGGCAGGGCTGGGCATCCCAGGCCAGATTTCTGACTGTCAAATGGCCCCCAGCTGAGGTGCCAGTATTGGTGATGGTGACACCCGTCAATGAGTTCTCCCCAGCCTGTGTGCCACAAACGTTCCGGGTTCGGGAGGATGCAGGGCCCCACACTCTGCTGGGCTCCGTGGTAGGCACAGATCTGGATTACCCACACAACAGCATTGAGTACTACGTCTCAGGTGGGCCTGCCACCTTCGCCGTGGACCGTCTCAGTGGTACTTCCACCCAAGGGCTGGGAGGGAGGGCTGGGGCCAGCATTGGCTCCGCAGGCTGAGGCTGTGGCCGCCCCCTCCAGGAGAGGTTCAGCTCCTGGGGCCTCTGGATTATGAGCAGCAGAGGTTGTACAGGCTGGCTGTCCTGCTGATTGACCATGGCCAAGACCAGGACCCCACTTACCACCGCTCAGGCTCCTGTACCATTACCATCGAGGTTGAGGTGATTGAGCCCTGAGGCCTTGCAAGGGCCTGGAAAGACAAGTGTTCGGATTGCCTTTTGGCGTTCTGCTTTTCTATTCTGGGCCTCAATTTCTTCCACTGGTTGGCTGGAAGGGAGTGGGAGTGATGCCTAGGCTCTGGCTGTGGGTGGGGGGGAGTCCGAGGTGCTGGCCTGGGGGTTTGGGGAGTGGGCTGTGCCCATGCCTAACCTGGCTGCCTTTCTACAGGACGTGAATGACCAAGCCCCTGAGTGTGAGCCCCCCTTTCAGGAACTCACCATCTACCCTCCCCCGGGCCGTAGCGTGGAGGTGACTAAGATGTCATGTCAGATCCCCCAGGAGCCCCAGCGCCTGGCCTTCTCCTACAGCATCGTGAGAGGTGGGGTCTGTGGGGACCACAAGGCTCTGGGAGCCGGGCAGGCCAAGGCCAGCCAAGGAGCCCTCCGGCTGCTTCTCTGCTTTCAGGGAATAGCCAGAGGCGATTCAGCCTGCAAGGGGCAGTCCTCATGCACAATGGCCCTGTGTTGGGGCTCCCCTGGCCAGAGCAGCCCCGTACCTATGAGCTGCTTATCCGTGTGGCGGACAAAGGCCCCTCCAGCCCCCACCTCAGCACCACGGCCACCATTATTGTGCATCTCATTCCCTGGAGGGCCAGCACAGTGGCTACCAGCACCCACAGAACCACAATGAGGGTATCGGCAGGCCCTCAGGGTGTGGGAGAGAGGAACTTGGAGGGGGGTGAGGGGTGCCAGTGTGTCCAATGGAACAATGGGGAAGGCATTCCAGAGAAAACTGTTGATTGCGGAGAGACTGATGTGGAAGAATGACCCTGGGGTGTGGGATGGCCGGACTTCTGCCAGGGCAGTGGTGAAGTTGTGCCCCTTTCAGGTTTCCTCAACGATGACACCCCTGCTTGTGACAAGCACAGAGGTTGTCTGGCAGCCAGAGTCCTGGTTTGTGGTGGTACTGACAGCGACTGGTGTGCTTGTCCTCTTGGCTCTGAGCTGGTCCCTTAGCAAGCTCACCCAGGGGTAAGACTCCTAGCCCTAAACCCTCTGTCTGCGTCTGGCCCGCCCATGGCTATAATAGGTGGTCTCACCCAAGATTTCATGACAGTGCCCACACTGGTGGGCAGACAGACTGAGATTGAGGAGGGCCTTTCCTCTAGAGGCCTTCCGATGAAAGTCAGAGAACACTAGGAGGAAGAAGCTCCCATCACTGGCAAAGTCCATTCTTGGGGTGGGATGGATGGGGAGGAGGCTCTGGCCTTGGTCTGTTGTCCATGGGGCATTTATCTCTGTTCCTGACCCCTGCCCTCCACTTGAAACCTGCCTGTCTCCCATAAACTCTTAATTCCTTGTGGGTATAGGACTGAGCCCAAGGAGGAAGGGTGACAATGCGGGCATCACATACAGACATTGGCTGGCCCCGACATAAATAGACAAATGAGTGGCACTAGCTTGTGGAGCCAGCAGGCTTGCTTCCCTCACTGTTTGGTTCCTCCTTTAGGTTGACCCAAGTGCTGCAGGCACCAAGCAAACCAGCCCAGGCCCTCCGGCTAAACAGGTCAGTCTGCTTTGCACTCCCATGGCTGGGAGCCTCCCCTCTTAAACTCAGGCTGAGCTCAAGCCTTGTCCTACACTCCTGTTCCTCCTCTTCCCCAGCATCCAGGGAGCTGACGGGTCCTTTGAAGGGTTCATGGAGGCACAGAGGATGGAGCTGCCCCAGGCACCAAACGGCATCATGAGCTTGGTATATCAACTCCCCATCCCAACCAGGGGACACCAGATCTGCTCCAGGCACTCTCCTGTCCCTGCTGCCCTCCCTGCCTCTCCAGGGTGGGCCTCCCTCTACTCCCCCGTGGGCAGCGTTCAACTCACCCCGCCCTCTCCTTCTCTTCAGCAGCATTTTGATGGCAGAACACAGGACTCTTCTCAAACCCTTTTACGCATGGGCCCTCAGCTCAACTCAGGATTTCCTGCTACCACCAAGCACCTACCACCTGCTTTTTCCTGAATGGGGTATGCTCTCACCCCTACTCACTCTTCAGCCAATTTTTGCCAAATACCAGCGGGACCTGGTCCTGTCCATGGTGGGAAGGGAGATGGTGGTCAGGGGAGATGCCCTCAGAGGCACCAGTGGCACCAGTGAATGCTGGCAGAGAAGTCTGATGCTGGCCTAGGGAGCCGGTGTCCAGTTATGGAGGCTCAGACCTGAGAGATCCGCTGAGGGGGAAGGGGGAGGACAGGGTGAATCCCAGCCGAGGAGGAGGTCACATCAAGGGTCTGGAATGTCTTCGCTTCCCCTTGGGCGGGGGACAGTTCTGCTGATGCCAGCAGGGCCCTCCCCCTCTCCCTGTTATCTGGGCTTGGGTACAGGCCGAGACCACCTGTTCAACACGCACACCAGAGCCCGGCGCTGGGTCTGAGGCCAAGCAGCTGCTCCACTATGGGTGGAATTTTTTTTTCCCGTGATCTTGAGCCATGTTTCCAAGTTGATTCGATAATAAACAAAATTGCAAATAGAAAAGCCCCAGCCTTGTCATCTGCCTGTGGGAAAAGTGCTGAGATCTGTGCTTCCTTGTTCTCCCTTGGAGAAGCGCTCTCTCTGGGTACACTCTATGGAGAAGCAGGTTATTTTTCTTGGAAGAAGGCATTTTGCCATGTACCTACATTTGGAAGAAATGACGGCTATTACATTTGTCATTGTCTGAGGGGCCAGTTCATTCTTCCCCTCAGAGGCCACCTGCTTCCGTTTCCTACTAAGGGGAGCACACTATTGCTGTTTTTTCTTTTTCTTTTAATAAACTTATCTTTTAATTCCATTTTCCCACAAACTTTTGAAGTTTATTCATTTTCATTTTATTTGAAAGGCACAGAGAGAGAGAGAGAGAGAGAGAGGTATCTTCCAATGGCTGGTTCAGTCTCCAAATACCTGCAACAGCCAGGGTTGGGTCAGGCAGAAGCTGGGAGTCGAGTTCCAGCTGGGTCCCCTGTGTGGGCAGCAGGGGTCCAAGCACTTGACCACATCTGCTACCTCCCCAGGATGTGCCTTAGCAGGAAGCTGAAAGTGGAGTAGCTGGGATTTGAACCCAGGTGTGCCAACACGGGATGCGGGTGGCCCAAACAGTGACTTAACCGCTGTGCCAAACACCTGCCCATTGTTGTTTTCTGAGTGCACTTTACCAGCTGTGTGTAGAGATTTTCTTGGGAAGACTCCGAGTTTCTTCTCTGAGTTGAGTAATAGGATAGACTTGAGGACCCTGTAGTTTGGCTGGTCCTGGTGGGATTGATGGAAGCCCCTTTCTGAGGAGTGTTCCACTTTCTTCCTGATATTTCTCCTGCTCCCTCTGTCCTGACTCTCTCTGTGCTTAGCTGAGGTGGCCAGGTCGCCCACAACAACCTGTAGGAGGGCAGGCTTGCTGGACACAGCGCTGGCCTCCTCCCCATGCCAGCCTGGCGTCAGGTCCCAGGCTGCTAGTAGCTTTCCATCACCGTGAATGGGATGTCCCAGGTTATTTCAATCTTCCCTGCTCTGTCAAGTCTGTAGCCTGAACCATCTCAGGGTCCTGGAGGGCCCCCCTTTCTGAGCCAGGCGCAAGAAGAAGCTGAGGCTCTTTTGGGAGAAAAACCCCCTTCATGGGTCTCCCATCAAAGTGCAAGCATTCGAGCAGGCCTCGGGGACAGCCACGGAAGCAGGTGGATACAGAAAGTGGCTGCAGGTGGATTTTCCTGCTCTAAGTGTTACAGGAGCTGGCTGGAATGGAGGTTCTTGTCTTCCCATAAGAAAAGGGTCTCAGACGTGAGACAGACTAGTGGTAAGCAAGGCAGCAAGTTTCAACGAGGAAGGACATCTGTCAGAGCAGCTGGGCACCTCCGTAGACAGAGCTGAGAGAGTGCCCATTCAGGCTGGTGGAATGCATGGTTACAAAGCTTAGTGAAGAGAATGCACCTGACAGGCCACGGGACCCTCAGCAGAGGACTGGGAGCTGAGAGCTGGGAGCACAGCCTGCACTCAGATGGCTGCTGATAAGCGTAGGGGACCCAGGGTCTTACCACCATTCTCCCTCCCTCTAGTCTCTTCTCCTGGAAAACAAACAAACAAACAAACAAACAAACAAAAACACTTGCTGGGGGTGAAACAGGTGAAATTCCTCCTAACTTTATCACCTGATGATGATGACATTATCAAACTGGGTAGTCCTCTTGGGAGCGGGCAGAGAGGGTTCTCCTGGAGTGCTTTCCTTAGGGGGATGGCTAGGACCACCTCTAAAGTTACTGGGTTGCACTTTGTTGTGTAACGCACTGGCCTGCTTCCACCGCACAAGTTCTGAAGCTGCTACTCTGCTACTTGTGTTTGCTTTCCATACCTGCTGTTTTCTTTAGGCCCCTTTCCCACACAAAGACTAATTCCTATCTTTCTACCTAACATAAGGGATCATTTAATTTTTTTTAAAGATTTATCTACTTATTTGAAAGGCAGAGTTACAAGGAGGCAGAGAGAGAAGTTTTTCATCCACTGCCCCACTCCCCAGATGGCTGCAATGGCAGAAGCTGCGCCAATCAAGCCAGGAGCTGGGAGCTTCTTCTGGGTCTCCCACATGGGTGCAGGAGCCCAAGGACTTGGGCCATCTTCTACTGCTTTCCCAGGCCATAGCGGAGAGCTGGATTGGAAGTAGAGCAGCCAGGACTCGAATTGGCGTCTCCATGGGATGTCGGCACTGCAGGTGGTGGCTTTACCTGCTACAACACAGTGCGGCCCTCATTTTCTTTTTATAAAGATTTATTTATTTACTGGAAAGGCAGAGTTACAGAGAGGCAGAGGCAGAGAGGTGGCGGGGTGGGAGGGAGAGAGTCAGTCTTCTGTCCACTGGTTCACTCCCCAGGTGGCCACGCCCGTGCCACCTTCTTAAGTAGGAAGTCAGAAATTGAGCTTATGTGTATGTGTGAGACAGGCCTGAAGACCCACCTGCTCCAGAAGCCCAGCGTCTTGCACTTCAAAGTCCTGCTCAGACCCTGATAACCTCCCAGGTGCTCCCAGCCCTTCCCCCAGGGAAAGCTCCCAGGAGAATTCTCTTTCAGGACCAAAGGGGTTACCTGACCTGATAACATGGGGCAATAAAACCTTCACAGACGCCCTAAGGGAAGCCCCTCTACACTGCCCAGCACCAGCAAATCTGGGGAGGAATTTGCTTATTTTCACGCAACAAACCCTTCCTCTAGGACTCCCCGTCCTGTCCTTTGTCCTGGAGGAGAGGGGGAGGTGGGTAAACAGACTCCCTTAAAAACCTAGGGAGTCCAAACAGACTGCGGCTCAGCAGAGGCAGAGGGCTGGGCCGCTGGCCTGGCCTGCCCAGGTGTATTCTCTCCATTCAACCATGTAACCTCGCTCTCCCCCAGTCCAAGCCACTGGGCGCTCTCTGTGGCTTCCATTCTGATGCCCTATCCCCAATAAAGCCTTTTCATTTTGCTGTCTCACGCCTCTTCACCAGTGACAGCCTGAGCTGAGCCGATCTGAAGCCAGGAGCCAGGAGCTTTTCCAAGTCTCCCATGTGAACGCAGGGGCCCAAGGAGTTGGGCCATCTTCCTCTGCTTTCTCAAGCCACAGCAGAGAGCTGGATCCCTGGCTTTAGCCGCTATACCACAGCACTAGGCCCCCTTCATTTATTCTTTATCTCTAAGAAGCTCAACAAATGTCGTTTTACAGATGGAGCAACTAAGTTAAGAGACGCTAAGACTCACAGTCAGAGTTACCCTACTGGGCATCTGGGTGTGGCCCCAAGGGGTGTGACTGCATGAGGTACCTTAACTGAAGTTAAGCCCCAGGTTAGATGCTGGGATGATCAACGTCCTGCGACTCACAGGTGTGCCTTGGAGGCAGGAACAGGTAAGACGCTCTCAGGCAGAGAAGAGGGAGTTTCCGCTGTGTGCCATGGCTTGTGTTAGACCGAACTCCAGGCAGGACAAGTGTGGGTGAAGGGCCAGAGGCTGCTGGGACAGCGCCCGACAGCGGCGCTTGTCGCAGGTGAGGGGCAAGGCTGACCAAGACGCCAGGAAGAGGTCAGTAAGAGAGGTAGGAGACCCAGTGCCTTCACTTCAAGAGGTGGCGTGACCTTGGTGGTGGGCTCCCCTCTCACAGCCCCACAGTGCAGCAGGGACAACAGCCCCCTTCGGGTGAATGACAGAAAAAAACCAGCACACCGCGGACATTCCCCGTATGTGTGTGTATGTGTGAAGATGCTGCCAGCTCCTCACGGCGCACACGCACACAGATAAGCCAAGGGCGCTTCGGCCTTTGAGTCGCTAGCTAAAGATCCGCCGCCAGCACCTCACGGAATCGCGCGCATGCGCCAAATCGTGCCGTCACAGTCACGTGCCTCGGGCGTTCGGCACGGGCCTTGAGAGGGAGGCTCTGACTGACAGGCCAACCGACCTGTCAGCGGGAAGCATTTCCCCAGGCGGCGGGCAAAGGGACTGTTGATTGGGGGATATCCTCAGTTGGGGGCGGGTTCTTTGCCATGTTGGTTACTATGACGCCCGGCCCCCGCCCCCTCGGCTGGCCGCCATCTTGTTGTTGATCCGTACCCAGTGGGCAGCGCCAGGAGCTGGACCGAGCGGCCGGTTCGGGCCGCTGCTGCGGGGCTCAGCCGCCTGTGCTGCCTGCCAGGGGGCGGGCCGAAACCTGGAGGCCCGGGGGCCCCAGCTCCCGTCGGGAGCCGCGGGCGTTTGCTGTCCGGGCCTGGCCGGTGAGTGACAGGAGCCGGGCCGAAAAGACAAGCCTGACGCCCGCGGGGAGGGTGGCGGCCGGCGCGGGATTGGAGCGGGCGCGCGTGTGGCTGGGGCTTCGGCAGAGCATCTCTGCAGCACCGTTCGAGCGTCCGGACTGGCCGTCTGCCGAGCTGCTCAGGTGCTGCGCCGAGGCCGGGAGGACAGCCAGGGTGGAGGTCGGAGAGCCGGGTGCTCCGGGGCCAGCCGGCGGGATAGCGGGAAGCCCGGGGCTCGGCTGAGCCGCAGCACTGAGGCGTATCCAGTGCCAGCTTGATGCTCTGCGGAGCGGAGCGGTGATGCTGGGTGGCACAGACGCGTACCTCTTTCAGGTATCGCTCTTGTGGTGATGTTCACTCCGCTTGAATTAATCGTAGACGGAACGCTGAGGCTCCCGCGAGCCGGGCAGGCCCGTGTGGCGGTCCTGGGACTCTGCCTCCTTCCCGAGACGCCCAGGGAGCCTCAGGTGCTGCTTGGAGCTCCCCGTTTGTTTCTAGGGGCCTGGTTAAATGCCTGAATTTTATTTTGGAACATGATTTCTTTGGTTCTCGACGTCCGCTTTTTGGACTGTGTGCTTTAGGAGAGTCAGTATTTTATCTGTCTGAGGAGAGATTATGCCAGTTTGTTGAGACAAAGGAAATACGGGAGTGTTCGATTTGGAAAAATAAATGTGTTAGAATTGGAAAAATGAAACTTATGGGCGGTCTTGAGTTGGCGGATTAACTTTTAGTAGTACTGAGTGTTTTCTGCGCTATGAAAACAGCCAGGCACCATTCCTGGGAGGCGCGAGGGTTGGAAATTCAGGACAGAGTGTGTGTGTCTAGGAGGAGTTCTGACTTTTCCAAAACGCACTTTTCTGCCTTTGGTCACTTGGCTTCCCTGCACGGGCCTCTTGTGTGTGGTCAGACAAGGCCTGCATGAGACGACTGAGAAGTCAGGCAACAATACTTCGTGCATTTCTGGTGGGATTTTATCCCCTCTGATAGTTCGGTTTTGAAAGAAACCAGCTCCCTGGCCAGGAAAAACTTTTGAAAGTAGGTGGTGAAACCGGAGGAGGCTGGCAGCTTGTTGCTGTTCGCCTGATACTGTATTTGGAAGAGAGAAAAGTTGTCTTCCTTCCTCCCTTCCTCCCTTCCTCCCTTCCTCCCTTCCTCCCTTCCTCCCCTCCTCCCCCCCTTCCCTCCCTGCCTCCCTTCTTTCCTTCGTTCCTTTTTATTTTATTTATTTGAAAGATAGAGTTACAGAGCGAGGTAGAAACAGAGAGGTCTTCCATCCGATGGTTCACTCCCAGATGGCCACAACAGCTGGCTCTGCGCTTACCCTGAGCCAAGAGCCAGGAGCTTCTTCCAGGTCTCCCGTGTGGGTGCACGGGCCCAAGCACTTGGGCCATCTTCTGCTGCTTTCCCAGGCCGTAGCAGAGAGCTGGATTAAAGAGGAGCAGCTGAGACTAGAAACGGCACCCATATGGGATGCGGGCGCTTCAGGCCAGGGCTTTAACCCTCTGCTCCACAGTGCCGCGCCCCCCCCCCCCCTTTTAAGATTTATTTTCTTTCTTTCTTTCATTGACTTCCTTCAGGGCCATTTTCTGACTCTCTAATGATTTTTTAAGAACTTTTTAAAAAGTTGATTTTCATGTACTTGAAAGACAGTTTACAGAGATACCTTTTTATTGGTTGATTGGATGGGGATGGGAGAGATCTGTTCCATCTGTTGGTTCACTTCCCAAATGGACACATGGCCAGGCAGGTATCCTGCGTGGGTGACAAGAGTGTAAGTACCCTGGTCATCTTCGGCTTTCTCAAGGCACATTAGTAGGGAGTGGATGCAAAGCCGAGCAGCCTAGACAGGAACTGGTGTTTCAGTTTGGCATGCTGACACTGCAGGTGGGATATCTGTCTTCCATCCACTGATTCCCTCTCCAAATGCCCTGCAACAGCCATGAGTCTGGAACTCATCTCAAGCACTTGAGACACATCTGCTGCCGCCGAAGGTGCAGGTGTAGGAAGCTGAATAGGAAGTGGAGTAGCTGGAGCTCCTAGCTGGCACTGCAGTAGAATATGCAGGTGTCCCAAGTGTAGCTTAACTTGCTGTGCCATAACACCTACCCCAACACTGACTTTTATTTTAGGAGGTTCACAAGGATCTATTAAAGCCCAGGTAAGGGGGCTGGCATTGTAGTGCTCCAGTTAGGCCACTACTTGAGATGCCAGCATCCACCGTCAGAGTGCCCATTAGAGTCTGCTGCTCTGCCTTCAGTCAAGTTCTTGATAATGCATCCTGGAAGGCAGTGGGTGATGACTCAGTGCTGGACCTGTGTAAGAGACTTGGATGGGGGCTGGTGCTGTGGCACAGCGGGTTAAAAAGCCCCGGCCCGCATCCCACATGAGTGCCATTTCTAGTCCTGGCTTCTCCACTTCCAATCCAGTTCTCTGCTATGGCCTGGGAAAGCAGTAGAAGATGGCCCAAGTGCTTGGGCCTCTGCACCCACGTAGGAGACCCGAAGAGGCTCCTGGCTCCTGACTTTGGATCGGCGCAGCTCTGGCCATTGGAGCCATTTGGGGAGTGAATCAGCAGATGGAAACCTCTCACTTTATGCTCTGCCTCTCTGTAACTCTGCCTTTCTAATAAATAAATAAATCTTCAAAAAAATCCAAGAACTTCTATTGCTTTTGTTTAATGCTTTTAATACCTCGTGAATATTTACGAGTAGCGGATGATGCTTCATTCAACATAGTTATTACCCGGAAGAGGCTAATAGTGCTAAAGTAAATGAGACTATTATAGTAGTGGACCCTCCATTCATCTGTAAACTAACATTTTTAATAACGATGGATGGTGCCAGCATTAGCAGGGTAACGATACTGCCTGGGACGTTGGCATCACATATGGGCACTGTTTCATGTCGTGGTTGTTGTACTTCCGATCCAGCTCCCTGCTAATGGCCTGGGGAAAGCAGTGGAAGATGACCCTAATGCTTAGGCTCCTGTCACCCACATGAAAGACTGGGATGAAGTTCCTGGCTTCAGTCTGGCCCAGCCCTGGCTGTTGTGGTCATTTGGGCAGTGAACCAGCAGATAGAAGATCTCTTTCTGTGACTCTTCCTTGCTCTAGCTAACATGAATGAATGAATGAATGAAGATCTCTTTGTCTGTGACTCTTCCTCTCTCTGGCTAACATAAATGAATGAATGAATAAATAAATAAATAAATAAATCTTATTTTAAAGAATGACCGTAGGGGCTAGCATTGTGGCACAGCAGGTTAACGCCCTGGCCTGAAGCGCTGGCATCCCATATGGGTGCAGGTTCTAGTCCCGTCTGCTCTACTTCTGATCCAGCTCTCTGCTGTGGTCTGGGAAAGCAGTAGAGGATGGCTCAAATCCTTGGGCCCCTGCACGCATGTGGGGGACCCAGAGGGAGCTCCTGGTCCCTGGCTTCAGGTTAGTGCAGCTCTGGCCATTGTGGCCAATTGGGGAGTGAACCATCGGATGGAAGACCTCTCTCTCTGCCTCTCCTCTCTCTGTGTAACTCTTTGAATAAATAAATCTTAAAAAAAAAAAAATGACAGTAAACACATTTCACAGACTGGAGATCCTATCTTGAATTGGCTGTTTCAGGCTTAGGGGTGAGATCTGTGTTCCGATGTGGCATTCAAGGAACTACTGCCCAGCTAGACTCAGCCTGCCTCCCTCGGGTTTTATTAGTCCCTACTAATAAATGGTTTTTAAAATATGCTGGATGTGTTGTTTCTATTTTTTTTTATATATATTTACATTATTTGTTTGAAAGGCAAAGTTAAACAGAGACAGAGAAAGAAAGTCTTCCATCTGCTGGTTCACTCCCCAAATGGGTGCAACGGCCAGAGCGGGGCTGATTTGATCCGAAGCCGGGAGCCAGGAGCTTCCTCTGGGTCTCCCATATGGGTGCGGGATCTGAACTGGATAGGAAGTGGAGCAGCTGGGACTTGAACTGGCGCCCTTATAGGATGCTGGCACTTGCGGGTGGCGGCCTTATCTGCTAAGCCACAGCACTGGCTCTTCTTATTATTTCTTTTTTTTTTTTTTTTTTTTGACAGGCAGAGTGGACAGTGAGAGAGAGAGACAGAGAGAAAGGTCTTCCTTTGCCGTTGGTTCACCCTCCAATGGCTGCCGCGGCCGGCGCGCTGCAGCCGGAGCACCGCGCTGATCCGATGGCAGGAGCCAGGAGCCAGGTGCTTTTCCTGGTCTCCCATGGGGTGCAGGGCCCAAGCACCTGGGCCATCCTCCACTGCACTCCCTGGCCACAGCAGAGAGCTGGCCTGGAAGAGGGGCAACCGGGACAGAATCCGGCGCCCCAACCGGGACTAGAACCCGGTGTGCCGGCGCCGCTAGGCGGAGGATTAGCCTAGTGAGCCGCGGCGCTGGCCTTCCTCTTATTATTTCTTGGCACAGTTCCTCTTGCCAGCTGAATTCAGTGTCCTTTGCCTCCTTCTCCTTTACTTCCTTCTTCTCCACAGTCCAGTTTAGTTCATACTTCTTTATGAAACACCCCTAGAATACTTGAGCTCCTGGGATATTCTGCTCCCTCTGAACTGCAGTAGCATTATTGCCCTTGAACAAAAAATAGTATTTTCCCTTTTAAGAATAAAAGAATATAGGGGCCGGCTCTGTGGCGTAGTGGGTAAAGCTGCCGCCTGCAGTGCCTGCAACCCATATGGGCACCATTTTGAGTCCTGGTTGCTCCACTTCCAATCCAGCTCTCTGCTATGGCCTGGAAAGCAGTAGAAGATGGCCCAAGTCCTTGAGCTCCTGCATGCACGTGGGAGACCCAGAAGAAGCTCCTGGCTCCTGGCTTCGGGTCGGCGCAGCTCCGGATGTTTTGGGAGTGAACCAGCGGATGGAAGACCTCTCTTTCTGCCTCTCCTTCTCTATGTATAGCTCTGATTTTTAAAGAAATAAGTAAATCTTTTAAAAAAAGAATAAAAGAATATATATACATATATAGTGATGGCAGGTGTTTGGCTTAAGATTAAGGCACTGCTAGAGATACTTGTAACTAGGCTCTCAAGTCCTGGCTCCTCTGCTTCTGGTTAGGCTCTAATGCACACTCTCGGAGGCATCAAATGAAGCCTCAAATACGTGGGTCACTGCCATCCATGTGGGTGACCCAGATGGAGTTCTTGGCTTGGGCATTTGGGGATTGAACCAGCAGAAAGAAGTGCTCTCTCATAAGTCTGTCTGTGTCTCTCTGCCTTTCAAGTAAGATGAAATTAGATCCCAAATAAAAAAAAATTTGATCTGGTCAGACCTAACCTCTTTTCACAAAAGACTTTTTTTTTTTTTTTTAGGACTTATTTATTTATTTGAAAGAGTTACACAGACAGAGGAGGAGAGGCAGAGAGAGAGATAGGTCTTCCTATAAGTAAGTGGTAGTGTTTGTTGTCTTTCATCCCAGTGGTACCCTGACACTTCAGATGATGAGCAAAGCTGGAGAAAGACTGCGAAATGTAGTGTCTGGCTTTGGGCAAGAAGCAGTCAGACATTTTGTATTACACTGGATGTGTGCTTTTGTACTACTTCTGTGTGTGTGTGTGTGTATTTTTCAAGATTTATTTATTTGAAAGGCAGAGTTAGAAGGGCGGGGGGAGAAAAAGAGGTTTTCCATCTAATTGTTCACTCCCCAGATGGCCGCAACGGCTGGACCTGTGCCGATCTGCTGATCTGAAACCAGGAGCTTCTTCCAGGTCTCCCACGTGGGTGCAGGGGCACAAGCACTTGAGCCATCTTCCTCTGCTTTCCCAGGCCATAGCAGAGAGCTGGATCAGAAGTGGAGCAGCTGGGACTTGAACCAGTGCCCATATGGGATGCTGGCACTGCAGACAGTGGCCCTACCCACTAAGCCACAGCGCAGGCCCCTGTACTGCTTTTTTTTTTTTTTTTTTTTTTTTAACAGGCAGAGTGGACGGTGAGAGAGAGAGACAGAGGGAAAGGTCTTCCTTTGCCATTGGTTCACCCTCCAATGGCCGCTGCGGCCGGCGCGCTGCGGCCACCGCACCACGCTGATCCAATGGCAGGAGCCAGGTACTTAATCCTGGTCTCCCATGGGGTGCAGGGCCCAAGGACTTGGGCCATCCTCCACTGCACTCCCTGGCCACAGCAGAGAGCTGGCCTGGAAGAGGGGCAACCGGGACTAGAACCTGGTGTGCCGGCGCCGCAAGGCGGAGGATTAGCCTACCTGTACTACTTTTAAATACAACTTTTCTTCCCTCCCTTCCTCTCTTCCTTTTTTTTTTTTTTTTCTTTAAACATTTAGTTTTTTATTTGAAAGGTGGAGTTACAGAGAGGCAGAGACAGAGACACAGAAAGGTCTTTCATCTGCTGGTTCACTCCACAAATGGCCTCAATGGCAGGTGCTGAGCCATTCTGAAGACAGAAGCCTGGAGCTTTTTCTGAGTCTCCCACGTGCGGGCAGGGGCCCAAGGACTTGAGCCATCATCCACTGCTTTCCCAGGCCACAGCAGAGAGCTGGATCAGAAGAGGAGCAGCTGGGACTCAAAATGGTTTCCGTATGGGATGCTGACAATGCAAGCAGTGGCTTTATCCACTGTTCCACGGCGCTGACCCCTCTTTGTTCCTTCCTTCCTTCCTTCTTTTTTCTTTCTTTTCTTTTCTCTTTCTTTCTCTCTCTCCCCCCCCCTCCCCCTCCCTCTCCCCCTCCCTCTCTCTCTCTCTCCCTCCCTCCCACATCTGTGCTCCTGGGTTCTATTCCCAGCTTTAGCTCCCTATTGTGGCATCCTGCCAGTGCAGACCCTGGGAGCCAGAGCTGATGGCTCAAGTAATTGGGTTTCTGCCCTCCTTGTGTTTCCAGTTCCTGGCTCTGGCCCTGGCCCAGCCCCTGCCATCTCAAGCATTCAAGGAGGGAACCAACCAGAAGATGGAGAGCATTCTCTCTCCCTCCCTCCCTACCTCCCTTCCGAGTTAGAGATATCGAGATCTTCCATCCACTGGTTCACTCCCCAAGTGGCCACAGTGCCTGAGGCGGGGCCAGGCCAAAGCCAGATGCCAGGAGCTTTATCTGGGTCTCCCATGTGGATGGCAAGGACCCAAGTCCTTAGGCCATTCTCCACTGCTTTTCCCAGGTGCATTACCAGAGAGCTGGATTGGAAGTAGAGCAACCAGGACTCAACCCCGCGTTCCTAAGCTATGCTGGCATTGTAGGTGGCAGCTTAACCTGCTGTGCCACACCACCAATCCCAAATTCCCTTTTCTAAGCAGGATTTGAACAATAGATTCTGAGTGGGAAAATATAAAATATCTTGGCTCTTTTATGAAAGATGATACAGATCAAGACTTTCATATTTCCTGCTATGGTTTGCAGTTAGATTTATGTAGGAAGCATAAAAAAGTGAATTTTATTGGGAACACATGTTCACTTCAGTGCTGAATCTCCATTAGGGACTTTTTGTTGAGTACTTAGAAACTCGGCATCTGATCTGTTCTGTAAAAGTCTTACTTGTGGGGGCTGATGTTGTGGCATAATGGGTAAGGCTGCCGCCTGTGATGCTGGCATCCCATATGGGCACCGGTTTGTGTCCTGGCTGCTCCACTTCTATCCCAACTCCCTGGGAAAAGCGGCAGAAGATGGCCCAAGTATTTGGCCTCTGCCACCCCTGTGAGAAACGTGGATGAAGCTCCTGGCTTCAACCTGGCCCAGCCACAGCCATTGAGGCCATCTGGGGAGTGAAGTAGCAGATGGAAAATCTCTGTTTCTCCCTCTCTGTCTGTAACTCTGCCTTTAAAATAAATAAGTCGTCGTCGTCGTTGTCTTTTTTTTTTTTTTTTTTTTTGTAAAGCTTATTTGTGGCTTTAGCTAATTTATTCCTCTGCCGTAATTATATAAAAGGAGGACATGGGAGCAGGTCTGGGTCTGAACATTTTTTAAGTCTAAAATTTAATGTCAATGAGTAAAAGTGCCTGAAGTCTAAAATTCTGAGTGTATAGGCCGGCGCCGCGGCTCACTAGGCTAATCCTCCGCCTAGCGGCGCCGGCACACCGGGTTCTAGTCCCGGTCGGGGCGCCGGATTCTGTCCCGGTTGCTCCTCTTCCAGGCCAGCTCTCTGCTGTGGCCAGGGAGTGCAGTGGAGGATGGCCCAGGTGCTTGGGCCCTGCACCCCATGGGAGACCAGGAAAAGCACCTGGCTCCTGGCTCCTGCCATCGGATAAGCGTGGTGCGCCAGCCGCAGCGCGCTGGCCGCGGCGGCCATTGGAGGGTGAACCAACGGCAAAGGAAGACCTTTCTCTCTGTCTCTCTCTCTCACTGTCCACTCTGCCTGTCAAAAAAAAAAAAAAAAATCTGAGTGTATTATGATTGAATGAACAGTTATTAAATGGCTCAGTATGCAATCAAAAAGAGAATGACAGATGTTGATGGGGATGTGGTGAAACTGGAGCTCTCATACATTGTTGGGGGTGATGTAAAATGGTACAGCCACTTTGGAAAACACTTTGATAATTCTTTCAATGGTTAAATAGCGATCCTATATGTCCCAGCTGTTCCTCTCCTAGGTATTTACCCAGGAGAAGTTAAAACATGTTCACATTAAAGTTGTACAGGAATGTTTATTAGCAGCATTACTCATTAGCAAAGGGAGAAGCAATCGAGTGTCCATTAGCTGAATAGATAAAATGTAGTATATACATAAAGCGGACCATTATTCTGCAATAAAAAGCATTGAAGTAGTGATGCGTAGTATAGCATGGGTGAACCTTAAAATATGCATGTGGAAGGAGCCAAAGTCCACATTTATGTGAGTCCATGATGTGAAATAACCAGAATGGGCAATTCTGTATGATGGTTGTTTAGGGCTTAGGGGTGCTTAGGAATCTCTGTGGCTCAGTTCCAGTTAGTTGTTTTATTATCAGATCTCCAAATGCCTGTAACAGCCTGGGTTGGGGCAGGTCAGAGCCAGGAGCCCCATCTGGGTCTCCCACATGGGAGGAGAGACCCAAGTACTTAGGCCATCATTTGCTGCCTCTCAGGTGAATTGGGAAGCTAGAATGGAAGCCAAGGTGGTACGCCACCTCAGGCACTCCAATATGGCATGTGGGTGTCTCAGGTGGCAGCTTAACTTACTGTGCCCAAACACCTGCCCCCAGTGTCTACTCTTTGACGTCTAAGCTGTGTCATTTTATTAGATTAATTTTTCAGCTGAATCAAGGCATACTTTCCACACAGCATTATGTATCCATTTTAAGTATTCATGTAGTTAAGTGGGTTTTGACAAATATGTATGCATGTGAATACTTCAGTAAAAACATTTTTTTAAAAGATTTATTTATTTACTTGAAAGGAAGATTTACAGAGAGGCAGAAGGTAGAGGGAGGGAGAGAGGTCTTCGTCCCCTGGTTGCAATGGATGGAGCTTCGCTGATCCAAAGCCAGGAGCCTGGAGCTGCTTCTGTGCCTCCCATGTGGGTACAGGGGCCCAAGGATTTGGGCCATGTTCTACTGCTTTCCCAGGCCACAGCAGAGCTGGCCCGGAAGCGTAGCAGCCGGGACTTAAACCAGCTCCCATATGGGATGCCAGCACTGCAGGCGGTGGCCTTACCCGCTATGCCACAGCACCAGCCCCCAGTGAAAACATTTTAATCCGTCACAGAAGGTTCTCTTATTTCCCTTTCCAGTCAGCCACAGCCTGTTTCCTTGGGCACAGCCATGATCTTTCTTTCACTGTAGATTAATTTTGCATTGTTTAGAGTTTCACATAAGTGAAATCCTAATTTGCAACCAATCTTTATGCATGGAGTCTGCGTTTTTGAGTTTGCCTATCTGCCTGCATTCCCTATCAGAGTGCCTGGGTTCAGATGCTGAGTGCTTCTGATTTTGACTTCCTCCTGATGCACATCTGGGGAAATAGCAGGTGTTATTTCAAGTACTTGGGTTCCTAACACCCATGTGAAAAACCCGCATTGGGTTCTGGGCTCCAGGCTTCAGCCTGACCCATCCCTGCTGTTGTGGGCATTTGGGGAGTGAACTGTAGATTGGAAATTTTTTTGTGGACTCTTTCAAATAATAATGAACATTTCAAAAAAAAAAATTGTAAAAGTGTTCAGGCTACACAGCTAGGAAGTACCAGTGCTGGTACATTGCCCCTGCTATATCATAAATAGACTTTGCCTTCTAGTGTTAGTTTAAGCCCAGAATTTTTAATTAGAAAAATTTTATTTGAAAAAGAGACAGCTCCCATCCACAAGTTCACTCCCTAAATGGCCTCCATGGCCAGGGATGGAGTAGGCCAAAGTCAAAAGCCAGGAACTCAGTCCAGGTCTCCCATGTTAGTGACAGGGACCCAACTACTTGAGTCATCACCTGCTGCTTTTCAGGGTGCTCATCAGTGAGGAGCTGGAATCCAAAGTGGAGCTGGATCTCTAGCCTGGGTCCTAAGCACAGATTTCCACCCTCTAAATGATGAGTTTGCCTTGCCTGCTGCATCACAATGCCTACCCCAAATTTATTTATTTGAGGGACAGAGCTATCCTTGTATGTTCTGGCATTTTATTTATTTATGTTTTTAAAGATTTATTTATTTGAATGACACGTTACAGAGAGAGAGGGAGAGAGAGGGAGAGACAGGAGAGGGATCTTAATCTGCTGGTTTATTCCCCTTTGGCATTTTATACCCACAATGACTGGGACTAGGCTAGGCTGTGGCTGCCACATGGGTGGCAGGAACCCAATTACTTTTTCCCCCTTTAATAAAAGTTTACTTGTAAATGTACAGTAGACTGCACAAGATAACACTTCATTCTAGCTATGTTTGGCAGAAGATGCTATGGAGGGAGTGCAGATGTTTAGGAGTAGAATCAAGGGTCATCATCACTTCAGGCACAAGCAACAGCTTTGTCTTTTGCCAGATTGCCTAATTCCACCTGTGGCCTTTGCTTTTATCTGCCTGAGTTTCTTCTGGTCTTTTTGTTTTTGCTTGAAAACCTTATCTTCCTCTTCCATCTCCTTGGCCTGTTGGGCCCTTTCCAGGGTTTGCCGTCTTCCAGGCCAAACATGATGCCTGACATTGAAACTCAATTACTTGAGTCCTCATTGTTGCCTCCCAGAGTCTGCATTAGAGTAAGGAGTGGAACTGAGCATCAAACCCAGGTACTCCAGTACGGGACATGGTCATCCTGAGCACCATCTCAACTGCTAGGCTAGACACCTTTCTCATAGTGATTTTCTTAAGCATATACGGTGGGTGAAATGTGAGCCTAGTTTTGAAACTCGGTTATCCTGACCATTCTTTTCTTCATACCCTGTGGCTGTACTTCCTTACACTGTGAAAAAGCACAGAAATGGTGATGTCTGTTGTCTGAAAGGTTTTGGATTCCTACATCATTTTTCATTTTCTTTTTTTAAATTTTATTCTACTACATCCTTTTATTCTAGGTTTTTTTTTTTTTTTTTTTTTTTTGACAGAGAGAAAGGTCTTCCTTCCGTTGGTTTACCCCCCCCCCCCCAAATGGCCGCTACGACGGGCACTACGCTGATCCGAAGCCCGGAGCCAGGTACTTCCTCCTGGTCTCCCATGCAGGTGCAGGGCCCAAGCACCTGGGCCATTCTCCACTGCCTTCCCGGGCCACAGCAGAGAGCTGGACTGGAAGAGGAGCAACCGGGACTAGAACCCGGTGCCCATATGGGATACCGGCACCGCAGGCAGATGATTAACCAAGTGAGCCATGGCGCCGGCCCCTCCTACATCATTTTTCAAACTATGAGCAAATGATCCTACAGTTACTACTGAGAGCACTTAACCTCATTCAGCCTTGCAACTGAGTAACTGAGTGATGCTGGCTTTTGCAGACTAGACTGAAAGGACAGATATTGATACTCTCCTAGGAAACAGGCAAGGAAAGTGAATGCTGGTCTTCTAAGTACTTTGTAGCTGTGGAACCTGACTTAAGCAAGACTTTGGTGTCTACTACTTTTTCATATTAGTGGGTTGAGGATACCTACTTTCCCTACCTCATAGAGTTGGTTAGATGAAAAATTGTCAAGTGATTAACTTATTACTTGCTGTAGGATTTTTTTTTAAGATTTATTTATTTGAAGGAGTTACACACGCACAGAGAGAGAGAGAGAGAGAGAGAGAAAGAGAGAGATCTTCCATGCAGTGGTTCACATGGCCACAATGGCCAGAGCTGGGCTGATTCAAAGCCTGGAGCCAGAAGCTGCTTCTGGGTCTCCCATGCGGGTACAGGAGCCCAAGGACTTGGGCCATCTTCCGCCGCTTTCCTAGGTGCATTCACAGGGGGCTGGATCAGAAGTGGAATAGCTGGGATGCAAACCCTGGTGCCCATATAGGATGCTGGTGCTGCAGACCATGGCTTAACCTTCTGTGTCACATTGATTGCCGGCCCCTGTGCAGATTTTAATTTTTTTCAATTCTTTTTTTTTTTTTTTACAGGCAGAGTGGACAGTGAGAAAGGGAGATAGAGAGAAAGGTCTTCCTTTTGCCGTTGGTTGACCCTCCAATGGCCGCCGCTGATCCGAAGACAGGAGCCAGGTGCTTCTCCTGGTCTCCCATGGGGTGCAGGGCCCAAGCACTTGGGCCATCCTCCACTGCACTCCCTGGCCACAGCAGAGAGCTGGCCTGGAAGGGGGCAACCGGGACAGAATCCAGCGCTCCAACCAGGACTAGAACCCAGTGTGCCGGCGCGCTAGGTGGAGGATTAGCCTAATGAGCCGCTGCGCCGGCCAATTTTTTTCAATTCTTAAAAATTTTTTTTTAATCTATTTGAGTGTTAGGGAGAGAGAGCAAGTGAGCACTCTTTCTTTTTTATTTATTTATTTGAAAGAGTTACATAGAGAGGAGAGGCAGAGAGAGAGAGAGAGGTCTTCCATCTGCTGGTTCACTCCCCAATTGGCCCCAACGGCCAGAGCTACACTGATCCGAAGCCAGGAGCCAGGAGCTTCCTCCAGGTCTCCCACGCGGGTGCAGGGGCCCAAGGACCTGGGTTATCTTCCACTGCTGTCCCAGACCTAAGCAGAGAGCTGGATCGGAAGTAGAGCAGCCGGGACTCGAACCGGCGCCCATATAGGATGCCAGCACTGTGGGCAGTGGCTTTACCAGCTATGCCACATGCCGGGCCCTGTATTGAGTTCTAGGTTCCAGGTACATAGCTTTGGCCTGGATCAGTTGTGGCTGTTAGGGTATTTGGGGAGTAAGCAAGCCAGAGGATGGAGGTACTCTGTCTCTCTGCCTTTCAAATAAAATGCAAATGAATAAATTAAAAAAAAAATGCGTTTTTAGTCAGGGACAATTTCTGTTCTGAATTTTTTTTTTTTTTTTAACAGGTCTGACTGTTTATTGTGGGCAGGGGCTCAGGAGCTCTTGGTGGGGCGGGTGCGCTTCCTCTTCACCATCACGGGCTTCTGGCTGCGCAGGATGGCGCTGGCTCTGCGGATGGCGGCCATGCGCAGGTCGGGGTGGTACTTGTTCTTGCGAATCATGTGCCGGATGCTGCTGAGCGTGGCCCGGGCGTTCTTGTTGATGGTGGTGCGCACGTACGAGGTGGCCGGCTTCCGCTGGCCGGATCTGCGCTTCATGACCACCACGACGCCCTTGCCGTCGGCCGCCGGCTCCACGCCCACGGTCTTGCGGTGGATAAGCCCGTTGTAGCGGAACGAGTTGCGGGCCTTCAGGTTGTTGGGCTCCGTGCTGTACGTCTGCTTGTTCCTCTTGATCAGGAAGCTGGAGCAGTTGCGCACGACCATCCACTGCAGGTGCGCGGACATGGCGGCGACGGCTCCTCGCGCCGAGGCTGCCGGCGACGGAAAGACTCTGTTCTGAATTTTTAACAAAAGATTTATTTATTTGGAAGGCAGAGAGAGATGAGTCTTCGATCTGCTGGTACATTCCCCAAATGGCCGCAATGGCCCGGGCTGAACCAGGCTGAAGCCAGAGGCTTCTTGTGGGTCTCCCACATGGATGGCAGAGGCCCAAGGACTTGAGCCACCTTCTGCTGTCTTTCCCAGGCATGTTGTCAGGGAGGTGGATCAGAAGTGGAGCAGTTGGGACTCAAACCAGCATCCATATGGGATGTACTGCAGGTAGTGGCCTAACATTCTATGCCACAGTGCTGGCCCCCGTTCTGATTTTTTTTTTTTAAATCACAGATTTGTTTAGCATGTTCTAAAACTTAATATAAATGGAGTCATACTATATGTATTCTTGTGTGTGCTGCCTTTCACACAGCTTGATGTTTTTAGTGTATCCATGCTGATGTCTGTATCTGTAGTTTATTGCTGTGTAGTTTTTCATTGCATGAACACTTCATTTATTCTGCTAATGGACATCTGGACTATTTCCAGTGTTTGCTTTATGAGTAAAGCCTCAATGAAATTTTTTGTATTAATGTTTTTGTGAGCATAAACATTCATTTCTTTTGATGTTGGGTCTCAGGATAGATATACAAGAGTATTTTAGGGGGCCGGCGCCGTGGCTCACTTGGTTAATCCTCCGCCTGAGGTGCCGGCATCCCATATGGGTACCAGGTTCCAGTCCTGGTTGTTCCTTTTCCAGTCCAGCTCTCTGCTGTGGCCCGGGAAGGCAGTGGAGGATGGCCCAAGTGCTTGGGCCCTGCACCTGCATGGGAGACCAGGAGGAAGCACCTGGCTCCTAGCTTCGGTTCGGTGCAGCGTGCTGGCCATAGCGGCCATTTGGGGAGTGAAGTGAACCAACGGAAGGAAGACCTTTCTCTGTCTCTCTCTCTCACTGTCTAACTCTGTCAAATAAATTAAAAAAAAAAAAAGTACTTCAGAAAGTTTGTGGAGGGGCGGGCGTTTGTTGTAGTGATTAAAATGCCACTTGGAACATCCACATCTTCTGTAGGAGTGTCTGGGTTTGTGTCTAAGCTCTGCTGTCGATTCTAGCTTCCTTTTGATGTGCACTGTGCCAGGCAGCAAGTGATAGCTCAAGTAGTTGGGTTCTTGCTACCCAGGTGGGAGACCTGGATTGGGTTCCTGGCTATTGGCTTTGGCCTGGAACAGCCCTGGCTTTTGAGAGCATTTGAGGAATGAACCAGCAGGTGGGCTCTCTGTGACCTTGCTTTTCAAATAAATTTTTAAAATTAACAAGTTCATGGAAAATGCAATTTAAAAAAGGTGAGTTTTAGGTAGGCACTTGGCCTAGCAGTTAATATACCTGTATCCCACATTGGAGTACTTGTGGTCAGCTCTTAGTTTTGGTTCCTGATTCCAGCTTTTTGCTGATGTCTACTCAGGAAGACAGTGATGATGGCTCAAATAGTTAGGGTACCTGTCACTTATTTGGGAGATCTAGATTGAGTTCCTGGCTCCTGGCTTTAGCGCCCTGTGTGTTGCAGGGATTTGAAGGCTAAACTAGTAGAGGGGAATTATCTGTTTCAAAAAAAATTTTTTAAGTTAATTTTGGTGCAAAAATTTTAAAACTCCATTCATAGCTTTTTTATAGTACACATTTTGCACAGACTCTTTGAAGATCTCTTACACATGGAGTTAACAAATTTTTTATACCAAAGTAAACTTACCTGTTTAAGAATTGTTTATTTCTGGGGCCAACACTGTGGTGTAGCAGATACTTAGATAAAGCCACCGCCTGCAGTGCCGGCATCCCATATGGGCCCCGGTTTGAGTCCTGGATGCTTTGCTTCCGATCCAGCTATCTGCTGTGGCCTGGAAAGCAATAGAGGATGGCCTAAGTCCTTGGGCCCCTGCACCTGCCTGGGAAGACCTGGAGGAAGCTCCAGGCTCCTGGCTTTAGATCAGCTCTGCTCCAGCCATTGTGGCCAACTGGGGAATGAACCATCAAATGGAAATCCCTCCCTGAGGCTGAGGCTGATTTCGTGGAACACAATCACTTGAGCCATCACTGGTGCCTCCCAGGGTCTTCAGTAGTTAGCAGGAAGCTGGAGTCAGGAGCCAGAGCTGGGAATCAGACCTAGACAGTCTAGTGTGGGATGCAAGTGTCCCAACTACTAGGCCAAATGCCTGCTCTCATTTGTGTAGTTTAATAAGAAGCTGTAACTAGGGGCCGGCGCTGAGGCGTAGTGGGTAAGGCCACCACCTGCAGTGCTGGCATCCCATATGAGCACCTGTTCAAGTCTCAGCTGCTCCACTTCCAAACCAGTTCTCTGCTCTGGCCTGGGAGAGCAGTGGAAGATGGCCTAAGTCCTTGGGCCCCTGCACCAGCGTGGGAGACCTGGAGGAGGCTCCTGGCTTCAGATTGGCTCAGCTCTGGTCGTTGTGGCCAACTGGGGAGTGAACCAGTGGATGGAAGACCTCTCTCCCTCCCTCCCTCCCTCCCTCCCTCCCCTCCCCTCCCCTCCCCTCCCCTCCCCTCCCCTCCTCCCTCCCTCCCTCTCCTCTCTCTATGTAACTCTAACTTTCAAATAAATAAATCTTAAAAAAGAAAAATGCTGTAACTGTTTTTAAGATTTTATTGGGCCAGCCAGCGCCGCGGCTCAATAGGCTAATCCTCCACCTGTGGTGCCGGCACACCGGGTTCCAGTCCCGGTCAGGGCGCCAGATTCTGTCCCGGTTGCCCCTCTTCCAGGCCAGCTCTCTGCTGTGGCCCGGGAGTGCAGTGGAGGATGCCCAAGTCCTTGGGCCCTGCACCCTCTTGGGAGTCCAGAAGCACCTGGCTTCTGGCTTCAGATCAGCGCAGTGCACAGGCCACAGCGGCCATTGGAGTGTGAACCAACAATAAAAAGGAAGACCTGTCTCCCTCTCTCACTGTCCAATCTGCCTGTCAAAAAAAAAAAAAAAAAAAAAAAAAAAAGATTTTATTGGGCCGGTCGGCACCGCTGCTCAGTAGGCTAATCCTCCACCTGCGACGCCGGCACACCGGGTTCTAGTCCCGGTTGGGGCGCCGGATTCTGTCCCAGTTGCCCCTCTTCCAGTCCAGCTCTCTGCTGTGGCCAGGGAGTGCAGTGGAGGATGGCCCAAGTGCTTGAGCCCTTCACCCACATGGGAGACCAGGAGAAGCACCTGGCTTCTTCCTTCCCATCAGCGCGGTGCCCGGCCGCAGCGCGCTGGCCGTGGCGGCCATTGGAGGGTGAACCAACGGTAAAGGAAGACCTTTTTCCTCTGTCTCTCTCACTGTCCACTCTGCCTGTCAAAAAAAAAAAAAAAAAGATTTTATTTATTTATTTTAGATTTTTATTTTATTAATTTGAGAGGTATAGTTACAGAGAGAAGGACAGAGACAGGTCTTCCGTCCACTGGTTCACTTCCCAGGTGGTTGCAGTAGCTGGAGCTGGACCAGTCTGGAGCCAAGAGCCAGGAGGAGCGAGGAGCTTCTTTCATGCCGCCCGTGTAGGTGCAGGGGCCCAAGTGCTTGGGCCGTCTTCCACTACTTTCCCAGGCCATTAGCAGGGAGCTGGATCGAAAAGTGGAGCAGCTGGAAATTGAATTGGCGCCCATATGGGATGCCAGTGCCACAGGCCAAGGCTTAATCTACTGTGCCACAGTGCTGGCCCATACTTAGAAGTTTTACAGTTTTAGCTTTTGCTTATAGATGTCTGACCCACATTGAATTACTTTTTGTGTATTGTGTGAGATTGGGGTTATGGCTTATTTTTCCTCCCACATAATTATCTGGTGATTGTGGTATCAGCAACATTTGTTGAAAAACTTTTGTATTTATTATCTGTTGCTGTGTAACAAATTACTCCAAAATGTAGCTTAAAATAGCAAACATTTATTACCTTAATTTCTGAGGGTTAGGAATTCAGGAGTGGCTTCCCCAGTGGTTCTGAGTCAGTCTCTGAAGAAGTTAGATTGAAGATGTTTTTTGTAGTCCTGTGAAGGCTTGCCTGGGGCTAAAGGATCTGTTTCCAAGGTGATTTAACTCACACAGCTGTGACAGAAGGCTTCAGTTCAATACAGAGGCCTCTGCACAGGGCCCTCAGAGTGTGATTGTGGCATACGGTTGGTTATCTACTCTAGAGTGAAGAATGGAAGAAGCCATGATGCTCCTTACATCTAAGTCCCACCCTGTCCATTCTGCCATATTCTTTTTGTTGAAAGTGACTCACAGCCGGCACCGCAGCTCAACAGGCTAATCCTCTGCCTTGCGGCGCCAGCACACCGGGTTCTAGTCCCGGTCGGGGCGCCGGATTCTGTCCCGGTTGCCCCTCTTCCAGTCCAGCTCTCTGCTGTGGCCAGGGAGTGCAGTGGAGGATGGCCCAAGTGCTTAGGCCCTGCACCCCATGGGAGACCAGGAGAAGCACCTGGCTCCTGCCTTCGGATCAGCGTGGTGCGCCGGCCACAGCGCACCGGCCGCAGCGGCCATTGGAGGGTGTACCAATGGCAAAGGAAGACCTTTCTCTCTGTCTCTCTCTCTCACTATCCACTCTGCCTGTCCAAAAAAAAAAAAAAAAAAAAAAAGTGACTCACTAAGTTCAACCATATCCAAAGGAAAGAGCAGGACTCTATCTTTGGGAGGAAAGATGTTAAAAAATTTACAACCACCAATTTTGGTTTGCTTTGGTGCTTTTGTCAAGAAAGAGCTGACTGTATAGGTATGGACCTATTTCTGGAATCTCTGTCCTTCCTGTTTATATGCCAGTACCTCACTATTGTACCTTTATAGCAAGTGTTCAAGTAAAGTAGTGTAAATCCAATTTTATTTCTCTTTATCAAGAGTAACGCAACCATTCCGGGTTCCTTGTATTTCCATATAAAATTTAAAATTAGTTTTGTTGATTTGTATAAAAATGCCCTCTGGCATTATGTTTGGGATTTCATTGAAACTGCAGATTGATTAGGGCAGAAATGACATTTTTTTAAAGATTGATTGATTGATTTGAAAGAGTTACAGACAGAGGTAGAGACATAGACAGAAAGGTCTTCCATCCGCTGGTTCACTCCCCAGATGGCTGTTAACAGCCCGAGCTAAGCTGATCCAAAGCCAGTAACCAGGAGCTTCCTCCTAGTCTCCCATCTGGGTGTGTGTGTGGGGCCCAAAGACTTGGGCCATCCTCTACTGCCTTTCCAGGCCATAGCAGAGAGCTGGACTGGAAGTGGAGCAACTGGGACCTGAATCAGCATTCATATGGGATGCTGGCCCTGCAGGCAGTGGTTCCACCGGCTTCACCATAGCGCTGGCCCCAGAAATGACATCTTAACAATGTTGAGTCTTCTATACAAATGTTGTATCTCTCTATTTAGATTTTTGGTTTCTCCATGCTTTGTTTTCAAGTAATGAGATCCACCCCCACCCCACTCCCCGACGCCGCCAACTTTTTTTTAAGAGAGGTAGAGTTGGCCGGCGCCGTGGCTCACTAGGCTAATCCTCTGCCTAGCGGCGCTGGCACACCGGGTTCTAGTCCCGGTCAGGGCGCCGGATTCTGTCCCGGTTGCCACTCTTCCAGGCCAGCCCTCTGCTGTGGCCAGGGAGTGCAGTGGAGGATGGCCCAGGTGCTTGGGCCCTGCACCCCATGGGAGATCAGGAGAAGCTCCTGGCTCCTGGCTCCTGCCATCGGATCAGCGCGGTGCGCCGGCCGCAGCGCGCCGGCCGCGGCGGCCATTGGAGGGTGAACCAACGGCAAAGGAAGACCTTTCTCTCTGTCTCTCTCTCTCTCACTGTCCACTCTGCCTGTCAAAAAAAAAAAAAAAAGAGAGAGAGAGAGGTAGAGTTACAGACAGAGGAAGAGACAGAGACAAAGGTCTTCCTTCTGTTGGTTCACTCCCCAGATGGCTGCAACAGCCATAGCTGCACCGATCAGAAGCCAGGAGCTTCTTCCTGGTCTCCCATGTGGGTGCTGCTTTCCCAAGCCAAATCAGAGAGCTAGATTGGAAGAGGAGCAGCCGGGACTAGAACCGGCACCCATATGGGATGCCAGCTCTGCAGGCAGAGGATTGATCTGCGGCACGGCACCGGCCCTGCCTTTTTTTTTTTTTTTTTTAAGATTTATTTTTTATTTATTTGAAAGGCAGAGTTACAGAGAGAAAGGGAGAGACAGAGAGATCTTCCATTCAGTGGTTTACTCCCCAAGTGTTTACAACAGGCAGAGCTAAGCCAGGAGCCAGGAGCTTCATCTGGGTCTCTTAAATGGGTTCAGGGGCTCAAGCACTTACACTACCTTCTACTGCCTTCCCAGGCCATCAGCAGCGAGCTGATTGGAAGTTGAGTAGCTGGGTCTTGAAGAACCTGCGCCCGTATGAAATGCCAGTATCACAGGCTGTGGCTTTCTTTACCTGCCAGTCCCTACATATTTTGTTGTATTTATCCCAAGGTATTTGATTTTTTTGATAACATTGGAAATGAGCTTTGTTGTGATAACTATACATGATAAAATTCAAAATTTCAACCTTTTTTTAAAAGATTTATTTATTACTTGAAAGTTACAGAGAGAAAAGGGGAGGCAGAGAGAGAGAGAGAGACAGAGAGAGAGAGAGAGACAGAGAAAAAGGTCTTCCATTCGCTGGTTCACTCCCCAATCGGCTGCAACGGCCAGAGCTGCGCCGATCTGAAGCCAGGATCCAGGAGCTTCTTCTGGGTGTCCCTTGTGGGTGCAGGGGCCCAAGGACTTGGGTTATCTTCCACTGCTGTCCCAGGCCTAAGCAGAGAGCTGGATCGGAAGTGGAGCAGCTTGGACTTGAACTGGCACCCATATGGGATGCCGCCACTGCGGGTGGCGGCTTTACCCACTACGCCACAGCGCCGGCCCCTCAGCCTTTTTCTTTCTTTCTTTTTTTTTTTTTTTTAAGATTTATTTATTTATCTGAAAGTCAGAGTTAGACACATAGAGAAGTTCTACATCCACTGTCTCAGTCCCCAATTGGCTGCAATGGTTGGAGCTTTGCCAATCTGAAGCCAAAAGCTTCCTCCAGGTCTCCCACGTGTGTGAAGGGGCTCAAGGACCCGGGCCATCTTGTATTGCTCCCCAGGCCACAGCAGAGAGCTGGACTGAAAGTGTAGCAGCCAGAACTCAAACTGGGGCCCATATGGGATGCCAGCACTGCAAGCAGAGATTTTACCCATTATGCCACAGTGCCAGCCCCTTAACCTTTTTTTTTTTTTTTAAACTTATTGGTCGACATTATGGTGCAGTGGATTAAGCTGCTGCCTACAATGCTGACATCTCATATGGGTGCTATTCTGAATCAGTTCCCCTTTACAGTGCCTGGGAAGGCAGTGGAAGATGGCCTAAGTATTTGGGACCCTGCACTCAGGTGGGAGAACTGAAATTAAGCCCCAGGCTTTGGCCTGGCCCAGCATCAGTTGCTGTAGCCCCTTGGGGAGTGAGCCAGCAGATGCAAGATCTCTCTATGTCTCTGCCTATCTTTCTGTAACTCTGCCTTTCAGACTAGATAGACAGACAGACAGACAGACATACACACACACACAGAGCTCTTCCATCCGCTGCTTCACTCCCCACAGGGCCACAAGGGCTGGGGCTGAAACCAGGAGCCTGGAACTGCATCCTAGTCTGTCATGTGGGTCATAGGGACCCAAGTACTTGAGCCGTCTTCCTCTGCCATCCCTGGCTATCAGCAGGGAGCTGAATTGGAAGCAGAGCAGCTGGAACTTGTATCAGCACTCTGGTATGGGATGTGGGCATTAAGTAAAGGCTTAGCTTGCTGTGTCACAATGCTGACCCTGACATTTTAACTCTTTTTAAAGTATACATTAAAGAGTCATTGAGTCCATTCACACTGTTGTATAACCAGCATCACTAACTGTGTTTTTCGATTAACATGAAATACTTGTACATTTTTATGGGATATAGCACCATGCTTCGTCATATGTTTACATATATATGCACACAGCGTAACTGATAAATCAGGCAACTTGCCTTTTCATTTTGTTTTCTTTGTGCTTGAAGACTACCAGCATCTCTTTCAGTTCTCTATGTGGAATATAATACATCATTGTGTGTGAATCATAATCACCCCATTATGCTGTGGAACACTGGAACTTGTCACTTATGTGTGCTGGTGCCCCTTATCCAGTATCACTGTCTGTCTGGAGGACTTTTTTCATTATTCAAAATGGAAACTCTATTATACAATACTGCTCTATTTTCCCTTTACCCCAGCCCCTGGTACACTCTAATATGCTTTCTGTTTGTATGAATTTGCCTGTTCTAGATGTTTTATGTAAGTGGAATTATACAATTTTTGTTCTATTTTGTCTGGCTTATTTAGCAGAATGTTTTCAGGGTTCATTTATGTAGCATGTATAGAATTTCATTCCTTTTTAGGCTGAATAATGTTTCTGTATAGATAATTTTTTTATTCTTTTATTTGTTGACAGACTTAGGTTATATCTGTCTTTTTAGCTATTGTGAATAATGTTTCTGTGAACATTGTTGTATAGATGCCTGTTTGGATCCCTGCTTTCAGTTGTTTGGGTATGGACCTAAAAGTAGAGCTGTTGAATCATATGGTAATTTGTGTTTAGGTTTTTTAGAAACTGTTATATTCTCGTCTATAGCTGCTACATCTTTTATTATTAGTAGTATTATTATTTGACAGATAGAGTTAGACAGTGAGAGAGAGAGAGAGAGAGAGAGAGAGAGAGAAAGGTCTTCCTTCCATTGGTTCACCCCCCAAATGGCTGCTACGGCCGGTACTGCGCCGATCCGAAGCCAGGAGCCAGGAGCTTCTTCCTGGTCTCCCACGCGGGTACAGGCGCCCAAGCACTTGGGCCATCCTCTACTGCCTTCCCGGGCCTCAGCAGAGAGCTGGACTGGAAGAGGAACAGCTGGGACTAGAACCGGCGCCCATATGGGATGCCAGCACCGCAGGCAGAGGATTAACCAAGTAAGCCGCGGCGCCGGCCCCGCTGCTACATCTCTTTACATTCTAAGGTGTTACAAGTTCTCCACACTTTGTCAGCATTTATCTTCTAGTTTTGTTTTGTTTTACATAATAGAGTATGAAGTATTTTATCATTGTGGCTTTGATTGGCATTTTCCTAATGACTGATGATAGGGTACATCTTTTTTTTTGTTGTTGCCATTTGTAAATCTTTGGAGCACAATCTGTTTAGGTCCTTTGCCTGTTTTTTAGTTTTTATGGAAACTATTAACATTTTTGTGGTTTTTGTATCAAGAGACATTGAAACATATCAGCAAATCAGGATCTGGGTGGCGAAGCAGTTACTTTTTTTGTCCTTGAATTATTAGTTTCATGTTCTTGTATTATTAGGGCAATCTGTTAATAGACTAAAAAGTGGGGGGGAGATGTGGGGAGCTGGTGCTGTAGTATAGTAGATAAAGCCATTGTCTGCAGTGTTGGCATCCCATGTGGACACTGATTTGAGTCCCGGCTGCTTCACTTTTTTTTTTTTTTTTTTTTTTTTTAATTTTTTGACAGGCAGAGTGGACAGTGAGAGAGAGAGACAGAGAGAAAGGTCTTCCTTTGCCGTTGGTTCACCCTCCAATGGCCGCCGCGGCTGGCGCGCTGCGGCCGGCGCACCGCGCTGATCCGATGGCGGGAGCCAGGAGCCAGGTGCTTTTCCTGGTCTCCCATGGGGTGCAGGGCCCAAGCACCTGGGCCATCCTCCACTGCACTCCCTGGCCACAGCAGAGAGCTGGCCTGGAAGAGGGGCAACCGGGACAGAATCCGGCACCCCGACCGGGACTAGAACCCGGTGTGCCGGCGCCGCTAGACGGAGGATTAGCCTAGTGAGCTGCGGCGCTGGCCCCGGCTGCTTCACTTCTGATCCAGCTCTCTGCTGTGGCCTGGGGCAGCAGTGGAAAATGGCCCAAGTCCTTGGTTCCTTGCACCCGCGTGGGAGACCTGGATGAAGCTCCTGGTTCCTGGCTTCAGATCAGTGTAGCTCCGGCCATTGGGGCCACTTGGGGAGTGAACCAGCGAATGGAAGACCTCTCTCTCTCTCTCTGCCTCTCCTCTCTCTATATAACTCTGACTTTCAAATAAATAAATAAAAAACCAGAGAGAGAGAGAGAGTGCTCACTTGTTCTCTCTCCCTGCCACTCAAATAAATTTAAAAAAAATTTTTTTTAAGAATTGAAAAATTTAAAATCTGCACAGGGGCCAGAGTTACAGAGACACAGATCTTCCATCAGCTGGTTCACTCCCTAGATGGCCATCACAGCCATCTCTGGGCCAGGCCAAAGCTTGGAGCAAGGAACTTTGGGTCTCCCATGTGGGTACAGGGGCCCAAGCATTTGGGGCATCTTCTGCTGCTTTTCCAGGCAGGGAGCTGGACTGGAAGTGGAGCAGCACTCCTATGGGATGCCGGCATTGCAGGTGGCAGCTTTACCCACTATGCACAGCACTGGCCTGATACACTTTCTTCTAAAGTGAAAAGTTTTAGCTCTTATATTGAGGTTTTTGATCCATTTCATTCTTTTTTATGTGGATATCTAGTTTTCCTAGCACCATTTGTTAAAAAGACTGCCATTTCTGCAGCTCAGTTCACAGTAGCTAAGACATGGAATCAACTTAAATGCCCATCAACTGAAGACTGGATAAAGAAATTATGGGGGGCCCGGTTCTGTGGCACAGTGGGTAAAGCCACTGTTTGCAGTGCCGTCATCTCATATGGGCGCTGATTCGAGTCCTGGATGCTCCACTTCCAATCCAGCTCTCTGCTAAGGCCTGGGAAAGCAGTAGAAGATGGCCCAAGTCTGTGGGCCCCTTTTCCCACATGGGAGACCCAGAAGAAGCTCCTGGCTTCTGATCAGCACAGCTCCAGCCACTGTGGCCAACTGGGGAGTGACCCAGTGGATGGAAGACATCTCTCTGCTTCTCCTTTTCTCTCTGTGTAATTCTGACTCTCAAATAAATAAATAAATCTTTGAAAGAAAAAAAAATTATGGGATATGTACTAGGTGGAATACTGCACAGTGGTTAAAAAAAAAGGAATCTAGTCATTTGCAACAAAATGGATGAATCTGGAAATAAGTTCTCCCTGATCTGTGATAACTAATAGAGCTTAGACCTAAAAGGAATTCTGTAGAAGTGAAATTGACACTTTGAGAAACAGTGTCTTGAACAGCCTTTGTTTTGACTGTGGAAGAACATTTTTTTTTCCTCCGTACTATTTGTTAAACTCTTTATTTAACATAGAGATAATCGTATGTGTATAAAGTCAATTGAAAATAGATGTGGGCCGGCACTGTAGCTCACCAGGCTAATCCTCTGCCTTGCGGCGCCGGCACACTGGGTTCTAGTCCCCGTCGGGGCACTGGATTCTGTCCCGGTTGCCCCTCTTCCAGTCCAGCTCTCTGCTGTGGCCAGGGAGTGCAGTGGAGGATGGCCCAAGTGCTTAGGCCCTGCACCCCATGGGAGACCAGGAGAAGCACCTGGCTCCTGCCATCGGATCAGCGTGGTGCGCTGGCCGCAGCGCGCCAGCCGCAGCGGCCATTGGAGGGTGAACCAACGGCAAAGGAAGACCTTTCTCTCTGTCTCTCTTTCTCTCTCTCTCTCTGTCCACTCTGCCTGTCAAAAAAAAAAAAAAAAAAATAGATATGAGTATGGCCAGTGCCACGGCTCAATAGGCTAATCCTCTGCCTGCAGTGCTGGCACCCCGGGTTCTAGTCCTGGTTGGGGCGCTGGATTCTGTCCCGGTTGCCCCTCTTCCAGGCCAGCTCTCTGCTGTGGCCCAGGAATGCAGTGGAGGATGGCTCAAGTCCGTGGGCCCTGCACCCACATGGGAGACCAGGAGAGGCTCCTGGCTTCGGATCAGTGCGGTGTGCGGCCGCAGCGGCCATTGTGGGGTGAACCAATGGAAAAAGGAAGACATTTCTTCTCTCTGTCTCTCTCTCTGTCTACTCCGCCTGTCAAAAGCAAACAAACAAACAAACACCCCAAATCTCATTAAGCTGGGTGGTAAAAATACCATCTTAAGTTTTAAAGTGATCATTTTAAGTGATAAAGTGATCATACAGATATGATTACATGTTAAAGGGATCATATAAATAAAATCAAGTGTCTGATAATAGTAATAGATAGAATTAAAAAGGAGGGAATGTTCTAACATGGGAACCAGTCCACACAGCAGGCTCACAGAATGACAATAGCTTTAAATAGCACTCAGACCTCAGAATCAGCCTGTAAGGCATTCTGCTCTGGCTGAAAAGTCCATAAGAGCATTTCAGGCGTGGAAAAGCTGAAACATTCTGGCAAAATTAAAAGTCCTATATGAAGGATCTCTGTGAGAGAGACCCCAGTGGAAAGAAGGATGTACTTTTCCCTGAAGGGAGGAGATAACTTCCACTTTACTTATGGCGTTGTCTAAATACTGATGGAGATTGTGGATTCAAAAGGCTTCCATAGCTTTGGCAGCTCATGTCAAGAGCCTCAGGTGATCACTGACGCCATACATAAAGTTATTAATTGTTAAATTAACAACAGGAGTCACTGTGCACTTACTTTCCATGCAGGACTTCTGTCCTCAATGAGTTTGTGTGTGGGGGGGGGGGGCGCACGTATACTTAGTATAGAGTTGGTCTTCTATGTATAAAGTTAATTGAAAATGAATATTAATGGAGAATGGGACTGAGAATGGGAGAAGGAGGAGGAGGTTGGGTGGGAGGGTGGGTGTATTCCTAAAGTTGTAATAAGAGATTTGTACTTATTAAATAAAAGGTTCCTTAGGGAAACAACAACAACAAAAAATACTGCCATATCTTTTTTTTTTTTTTTTTTTAGATTTATTTATTTATTTGTAAGAGTTACACAGAAGAGAGGCAGAGAGAGGGGGAGAGAGAGAGCGGGAGGTCTCCCATCTGATGGTTTACTCCCGAATTGGCTACAATGGCTGGAGTTGCGCCAATCCGGAGCCAGGAACCAGGAGCTTCTTCCAGGTCTCCCACGTGGGTGCAGGGGTCCAAGGACTTGGGCCACCTTGCACTGCTTTCCCAGGCCATAGCAGAGAGCTGGATCGGAAGTGGAACAACCAAGACTTGAAACAGCTCCCACATGGGATGCCAGCGCTTCAGGCCAGGGTGTTAACCTGCTGCGCCACAGCACTAGCCCCGCCATTTCTTTTTTAAAAAGATTTATTTGAAAGAGTTACAGAGAGGTAGAGATAGAGTGGTCTTCCACCTGCTGGTTCACTCCCCAGATGGCCACAATGACAAGAGCTGAGCTGATCCAAAACCAGGAGCCAGGCGCTTCTTCTTGGTTTTCCACATGGGTGCAGGGTCCCAAGGACTTGGGCCATCTTCTGCTGCTTTCCCAGTTGCATTAGCAGGGAGCTGGATTGGAAGTGAAGCAGCCAGGACATGAACTGGCGCCCATATGGGATGCTGGTGCTGCAGGCCAGGGCTTTAACCTGTTACACTGCAATACTGACCCCAAGACTGCTGTTTCTCCGTTGAATGAGTTGACATTTTTGTTTAAGATTAACTAACCATATATGTGAGTTTTCCTCTGGGCTCTCCACTATATTCCATTGGTCTTTTTTTTATGCCAGTACTGTACTGTTTTGGTTACTGTAGCTTTGTACTTAGTTTTGAAATTAGGAAATAGCATTACTCTGATTTAGTCCATCATCTTCAAGAATATTTTGGTTATTTCAGGGTCCCTTGCAGTTCCACATGAATTTCTGGATAGATTTTTCTATTTTCACAAGACATACTGTTAGATTTTTTTTTTTTTTTTTTTTTTTGACAAGCAGAGTTAGACAGTGAGAGAGACAGAGAGAAAGATCTTCCTTCTGTTGGTTCACCCCCCAGATGGCCACCACGGCCGGCGTGCTGCGCTGATCCAAATCCAGGATCCAGGTGCTTCCTCCCAGTCTCCCATGTGGGTGCAGGGCTCAAGCACTTGGGCCATCCTCCACTGCCTTCCCAGGCCACAGCAGAGAGCTGGACTGGAAGAGGAGCAACCAGGACAGAATCTGGCGCCCCAACCGGGACTAGAACCCAGGGTGCCGGCGCCGCAGGCGGAGGATTAGCCTAGTGAACCGTGGCGCCAGCCAAAATACTGTTAGAATGTTGATGGAGATTGCATTCAATATGTAGATCTGCTTGGGTAGTATTATCTTTTTTTTTTTTTTTTATTTATTTGAAAGTCAGAGTTACACAGAGAGGAGAGGCAGAGAGAGAGAGAGGTCTTCCATCCGCTGGTTCACTCCTCAATTGGCTACAGCGGCTGGAGCTGCGCCGATCTGAAGCCAGGAGCCAGGAGCTTCTTCCAGGTCTCCCACGTGGGTGCAGGGGCCCCAGGACTTGGGCCATCCTCTGCTGCTTTCCCAGGCCATAGCAGAGAGCTGGATGAGAAGAGGAGCAGCTGGACTAGAACTGGCACCCATATGGGATGCCTGCACTTCAGGCTAGGGCGTTAACCCACTGCGCCACAGCACTGGTCCCAAGTAGTATTATCTTAATATGGGGAATTTTCCTTTGTGTCAACATGTGATTTTTTCCTATTTATTTAGATCTTTAATTTCTTTCAGCAGTGTTTTTGGTTTTTAGAAGGTAATCTTTTACCTCTTTGGTTAAGTTCATTCCTAAGTATTTTATTCTCTTTTTTTTTTTAAAGATTGATTTATCTATTTGAAAGTCAGAGTTACACAGAGAGAGAAGGAGATAGAGAGAGGTCTTCCATCTGCTGGTTCACTCCACAGTTGGTTGCCATGGCCAGAGCTGTACTGATCAGGAGCCAGGAACCAGGAGTTTCTTACAGGTCTCCCATGCGGGGGCAGGGGCCCAAGGACTTGGTCCATCTTCTGCTTTCCCAGGCCATAGCAGAGAGCTGGATTGAAAGTGGAGCAGCCGGGACTTGAACTGGCACCCATGTGGAATGCTGGCACTGTAGATGGTGGCTTTACCAGCTACGCCACAGCGCCGGCTCCAGTATTTTATTCTTTTATACTATGGTAAATAGAATTGCTTTCTTAATTGCCTTGATGGATGGTTCATTGTTAATGTATAGAAATGCATTTTATTTTTGTGTTGCTTTTGTATCCTGCAGGTTTTCTCTCTCTCTCTCTCTCTCTCTCTCTCTCTCTCTCTCTTTCTTTCTTTCTTTCTTTCTTTCTTTCTTTCTTTCTTTCTTTCTCCATTCCATTTCATTTCATTTCATTTCATTTCATTTCATTTATTTGAAAGGTAGAGTTAGACAGTGACAGAGAGAGAGAGACAGACCTTCCATTGCTGGCTCAGATGGCTGCAGCACTGGGACTGGGTCAGGCTGAAGCCAGTAGCCCCGTCCAGGTCTCTCACATGGGTACAGGGGCCAAATTCTTGAGCCATCCTCCACTGCTTTCCTACATTAGCAGGAAGCTGGATTGGAAGTGGAGCTGCCGGGAGTCGAACCAGAGTCCGTATGGGGAGACGTTAGCTTAACCTGCTGCACCACAATGCTGGCCCTCCACTTGCAGATTTTCTGATTCATTAGTTCTAACAATATTGTGTGTGTGTGTGTGTGTGTGTGTATAGGGGGAGTATACATTTGGGATCTTCCTGGATTTTTATGAAAGATTATGTCATCTGCAAACAGATGATAGTCGTCCTTTCCCATATGATTTCTTGCTTAATTGCTGTGGCTAGAATGTCCCTTGTGATTTACTTACCTTTATTGTCTTAAAATTTTCACTTATTTGTGAATTTCTCAATTTTTCTATTGACTTTGTTACATTCTATTGTTATTGGCAAACTTCTTTATAATTTTAGTCTTTGAAATTTCTTAGGGGCCGGTGCTGTGGCGTAGTGGGTAAAGCCACCACCTGGGGTGCCAACATCCCGTATAGGCGCCGGTTCGAGACCCGGTTGCTCTACTTCCGATCCAGCTCTCTGCTATAGCCTGGGAAAGCAGGAGTAGATGGCCCAAGTCCTTGGGCCCCTGCACCCACATGGGAGACCTGGAAGAAGCTCCTGGCTTCGGATTGGCACAGCTCCGGCCATTGCAGCCATCTGGGGAATGAACCAGTGGATAGAAGATTCTCTTTCCCTCTACTCTCTCTGTGTAATTCTGACTTTCGAAAAAATAAATAAATCTTTAAAAAAAAAGAAATTTACTAAAATTTGGGGTTGCCGTTGGGCCTAGCAGTTAAGATGTCCCACATCCCATATCAGAATACCTAGGTTTGGGTTCTGGCTCTGCTTCTGATTCCAACTTCTTGCTAATGCATACCCTGTGAGGCAGCAGGTGATGGTTCAAGTATTTAGATCTCTGCCACCCACATAGGAAACCTTGGGTGAAATTCTCAGCTCCTGCCAGGCTGATTTCAGGATGCAGGAACTCCATCCTGGTCTCCTCCATGGGTGGCAGGGGCCCAGGTACTTGAGTCATCTTCACTGCCTTCCCGGGCACATTAACAGTAAGGTGAATTGAAAGTGGAGCAGCTGGTACTTAAACCAGCACTCCAATAAGGGATACTTACGGGATTCCAGCATAACAAACATCTGTTAACCCACTGTGTCACAATTCCTGCCCCTCATGTATGTGAGGAATCACTTGATTCGTCATTTTAAATATTATTTGTTTCTTGGACCAGCATTTGCGTCCAGTTTGCGTCCTAGCTGCTTTGCTTCTGAACCAGCTCCCTATAGATTTGCCTTGGAAAGCAGTGGAAGATGGCTCAAGTACTTGAGCCCCTGCCACTGACATGGGAGACCTGGTTGGAGTTCCAGGCTCCTGGTTTTGGCCTGGCCTAGTCCCAGCTAATAGTTGCCATTTGGGGAGTGAACCAGCAGATAGAATATCTGTCAGTCTGCCCCGCCCCACGGCCTTTCAAGTAAATTAAATAAATCTGTAAAGAAATTCTTTGTCTTTGAGTCTCAACAATTTTATAATGTGTTTTTATTTTATAGTGTGTCTCCTGTGGGTCTCTAAATTTATCCTGCTTGGGGCTGTGGGATTCTTGGGGTTTGTGGGTATGTATATTCATGTCTTTTCCTCAGATTTGGAACGTTTTTGGCCTTTATTTTTTTGAGAGAGAGTGTGTGCATGTGTGCTTCCATTTACTGGCTCTCCTCAAATACCTGCAACCGCTGGGATCAGGCTGGGACTAGAGTCAGTTTCCAGCAGTGCAACCTAAGTCTCATGTTGGTGCAGGGACCCAATTACTTGAGCCATCATCTGCTGCTTCCCAGGGTCTGTATTTTAGGAATCTGGAATTAGGAGCCAGAGCCAGGAAATTAACGCCAGCACTTTGGTGTGGGAGATGAGCATCTTAACTTCTAGGTTGGCTTTCTGGCACCCTTTCTCAAAATATTTTTCTGCCTCTTTTTCTCTCTTTTCCTGAAATTTCTATACTGTATTTGTGTATGTTAGCATGTTTGATATTGTTTCACATGGTCTTCAGATTTTTTTCATGTTCATTCTTTTTGCCTCTCAGATGGAATAATCTGGTTGTCTTACCTTTAGGTTTGTAGATCCTTTCTTCTGCCTGTTCAGATCTGCTGTTGAACCCTTTGCTGATTTAAAGCTCTTGTGTTCATGCTCTCATTGATTTTTTTAAAATGATTTTTAAATTTATTTTAGAGGCAGAGTTAAAGAGAGACAGCTCCTGCATCCACTGGTTCACTCCCCAATTGCTGCGATGGCTGGGGCTGGTCCAGGCCAAAGCCAGGAGCCAGGAATTCTATCTGGATCTCCCATGCAGGTGGCAGGGATCCAGTTGCTTGGGCCATCATTTGCTTCTTAATGAATCTTTTTTTTTTTTTTAATTTTTTTGACAGGCAGAGTGGACAGTGAGAGAGAGACAGAGAGAAAGGTCTTGCTTTGCCGTTGGTTCACCCTCCAATGGCCGCCGCGGCTGGTGCGCTGCGGCCAGCGCACCGCGCCGCGCCGATCCGATGGCAGGAGCCAGGAGCCAGGAGCCAAGTGCTTTTCCTGGTCTCCCATGGGGTGCAGGGCCCAAGCACCTGGGCCATCCTCCACTGCACTCCCTGGCCACAGCAGAGAGCTGGCCTGGAAGAGGGGCAACCGGGACAGAATCCGGCGCCCCAACCGGGACTAGAACCCGGTGTGCCGGCGCCGCTAGACGGAGGATTAGCCTAGTGAGCCGCGGCGCTGGCCCCATCATTTGCTTCTTTCCCAGGTGTGTTGGCAAGAAGCTGGTTCAGAAGTGGAATAGCCGGGGTCGGAGCCGTGGCTCACTAGGTTAATCCTCCGCCTGCGGCGCTGGCATCCTGTATGGGTGCCAGGTTCTAGTCCTGGTGGCTCCTCTTCCAGTCCAGCTCTACTGTGGCCTGGGAAGGCAGTGGAGAATGGCCCAAATGCTTGGGCCCTGCACCCGCAAGGGAGACCAGGAAGAAGCACCTGGCTCCTGGCTTTGGATCGGCACAGTACTGGCCGTAGTGGCCATTTGAACCAACGGAAGGGAGAACTCTCTAACACTCTCTCTTTCTCTCTCTCTCTCTCTGCAAATAAATTAAAATAAAAGTGGAATAGCTAAAACTCCAGTTAGCACTCTGATATGGGATGCCAGTGTTATAAGTAGGGACTTCACTGCTGCAGCCACAGTGCTGTCCACTGCTTTGTAATTTTTTTTTTAAAGAGTTATTTATTTATTTGAAAGTCAGAGTTACACAGAGAGAGGAGAGGCAGAGAGAGAAAGGTCTTCCGTCCAATGGTTCACTCCCCAATTGGCCGCAACAGCTGGAGCTGCGCCGATCCGGAGCCAGGAGCTTCTTCTAGGTCTCCCACCCGGGTGCAGGGGCCCAAGGACTTGGGTCATCTTCCACTGCTTTCCCAGGCCATAGCAGAGAGCTGGATTTGAGGTGGAGCAGCCAGGACACGAACCGGCGCCCACATGGGATGCCTGTACTTCAGGCCAGGACGTTAACCCGCTGTGCCAGAGCGCCGGCCCCTGCTTTGTAGTTTAAGAACTGCACATGTGAGTATTACATAGTGGTAACTTAATTCTGCTCCTTAGGGATTGGTGATTTTTTTTTTTCATTGAATGCTAGAGCCTCCCTTGTGGCTTTTCCAAACCAGTTTTGCGTATATGTGTTCCTTATTGTGTGTGGCTTATGTTCCAGTGTCTCTGTGGTTAGCCAGTGAGAGATATATATATATATATATATTTTTTTTTTTTTTTTTTGACAGAGTGGACAGTGAGAGAGACAGAGAGAAAGGTCTTCCTTTGCCGTTGGTTCACCCTCCAATGGCCGCCGTGGCCAGCGCGCTGCGGCTGGCGCACCGCACTGATCCGATGGCAGGAGCCAGGAACCAGGTGCTTTTCCTGGTCTCCCATGGGGTGCAGGGCCCAAGCACTTGGACCGTCCTCTACTGCACTCCCTGGCCTCAGCAGAGAGCTGGCCTGGAAGAGGGGCAACCGGGACAGAATCCGGCACCCCGACCGGGACTAGAACCCGGTGTGCCGGCGCCGCAAGGCGGAGGATTAGCCTAGTGAGCCGCGGCGCCGGCCAGCCAGTGATATATTAAAGATTTCCTTGAATGGCTGGCTCCCTAAAAAGGAAAAAATAAAAACAAGTACAGTTATCATCTTAAATTCCCTGGAAGCTGTTTCAGCCTGTTGGTTTTGAAACAGTGTTCATGAGCCTCCTTTTCCTGCTGCTCAGTGATCAAAAACAGCTATATCATCCATTAGATTTCACAGCCCTTGTATTTGGAGGTCAAGAGCCTTATTGCCTATGCTCGCTCCTTCAGGACTGCAGGCAGCCATGCCCACTGCCTCATGCCATGGAGCAGGGGATGGGAGTGGGGGTTTGGGTAGCTACTTAAAGACTTAAGTTTGCCAAAATTTACCAGAATCTTTATCAAGCTTTCCTTTCTATCTGCATGTTTTCAGCAAGACCACGGAGTTCTAAAATGGAGTCTTGCCCTGTGTAACAATGTTTTGGTCGATGACAGTGGTGGTCCTTGGATTCTTTAACCTAGTGATATCATAACCATTCATTTTGAGTACATGAACAATGTGAGTTTGAGTACTGATGAAATTGCCTAGCCATGCATTTCTCAGAATGGATGCCTGTCCTTAAGTGATGCATGACTGATTGTAGTCATTTCTGCCAGCAGAAAACTTCCTGCTCTGCCATCTTCTATGATACCAGTCCTATGAATTGTTTTTTAAATCTTGTTTTCCAGTTGTTTTCTGCCAGCATATGAACATGTAACTGATTTTTTATATTGACCTTGAATCCTATGAACTTAATGAGTGTTAGAAATTGTTTTGTAGATTACTAAGGATTTTTATACAGTCATGTTATTTTTACATAGAAAAAATTTATTTTTTCCTTTCTTGTATTTATGCTTTTTATTTCATTTTTTAAAAGATTTTTTTTAATTTGAAAGTCAGTTACAGAGAGAGTCGTAGAAACAGATCTTCTATCCACTGGTTTATTCTCCAGATAGCTACAACATGTGAGGCTAGGCCAGGCCCAAGCCAGGAGTTTTTTCTGGGTTTCCCACATGGGTGGCAGGAGCCCGGGCTGCTCTTTGGGTATCTTCCTCTGCTTTTTGCGGGTCATTAGGAGGGAGCTGGATAGGAAGTGGAGCAGCCAGGACTCAAACCAGCACCTATATGAATGCCGTCATTGCAGGCAGTGGTTTTACTTGCTGTACTACAAACGCCAGCACCTTCCTCTTTTTTGTTATTGTGCTGGCAGATAGTGTTCAAGAAAGTTGTGAGAATGGACATCTTTGCCTTATTTCTGAGAGAAACATTAAGAATTCCACATTGAATATGATAAAGATTTTTCATAAATGCAGATTTTTCATAAATGCCTTTTATCACATGGGGAAGTTTCTGTTTATATTAGATTGTTGAGAGAGTTTTTGAAAATTTGAGAGTCAGAGAGCTATATAGATAGAGAGGTGCTGGTTCACTCCCCACATGCCCGCAACCGCCTAAACTTGATCCAGGTCTCACTCGTGAGGGGCAGGAACCCACAATTATTTGGACCATCAATGCTGCCTCCCAGGATATTATCAGGAAGCAGAGCCAAGTATTGAACTCAGGTGCTCAGATGTGGGACATGAATCTTTTACTCTCTAGGCTAAATGCCTACCCCTGTTGGAAGTTTTAAATGCAAATAGACATTCAATTTTGATTTTCTTGTGTTTTTGACCATATCTTATGTTTTTTCTCCTTGTTTCTGTTAGTATGATGAATAGCATTTTTTTTTTTTTGACAGGCAGAATGGACAGTGAGAGAGACAGAGAGAAAGGTCTTCCTTTGCCATTGGTACACCCTCCAATGGCCGCCGCGGCTGGCGCCCTGCAGCCGGCGCACCGCGCTTATCCGATGGCAGGAGCCAGGAGCCAGGTGCTTTTCCTGGTCTCCCATGGGGTGCAGGGCCCAAGCACCTGGGCCATCCTCCACTGCACTCCCTGGCCACAGCAGAGGGCTGGCCTGGAAGAGGGGCAACCGGGACAGAATCCGGCACCCCGACCGGGACTAGAACCCGGTGTGCCGGCGCCGCTAGGCGGAGGATTAGCCTAGTGAGCCGCGGCGCCGGCCTGAATAGCATTTTATTGATCCTTCTGATGTCTCAGTCTTTCATTACCCACTTCATTACCATATATTGTGTATCATTGCATTTGTTGTCCTAAAAACATTTTTTAAAGATTTATTTGTTTATTTGAGAGTCAGTTAAAGATAGAGGGAAGAGAGAAAGATATCTTTGATCCACTGGTTCATTACCCCAAATGACTGCAGTGGCCAGGGCCGAGTCAGGCTGAAGCCAGAACCGGGAGCCTTGTCTGAATCCCTGACATGGGTGCAGAGGGCCAAGCACTTGGGCCATCTTCTGCGTTCCCAGGCCATCAGCAGCAGGGAGTTAGATCAGAAGTGCAGCGAGCAGGACTTGAACTGGCCCCCGCTAAAAGAAAAATTTTTAAAGATTTACTTATTGGAAAGTTACAGACAGAGGGAGAGACAGAGGTCTTCCTTCTGTTGGTTTACCCCTCAAATGGCCGCGACGGCCAGAGCTGCACTGATCCGAAGCCAGGGGCCCAAGGAATTGGGCCATCTTCTACTATTATCCCAGGCCATAGCAGAAAGCTGGATTGGAAGTGGGGCAGCCAGGACTTGAACCGGCGCCCATATGGGATGCCAGCGCCACAGGCGGAAGATTAATCTATTGCGCCATGGTGCCGGCCCCTAAAAATTTTTTTAAAGAATTTTTGTGTCTGTGTTCATGATGGTTATTGATACGTAATTTTTTAAAAATTTAGGTAAGTAGGTTTTTTTTTGTTAACAGTGATAGTTGACTTCATAAAATGTTAGAAATTTTTCTTTTTCAATTATCAAAAAAAAGTTTGTAGATTGATTTTGCTTCTTCTTTCCAACCCAGAATGAATACAGGTAGTTGAAATTAGGATGAGTAACAAGACTTCTTGTTTTGTTTCTGTTTTGAAATACCAGATTTTATTCGAAAGATGTTATGGTGAAATAGAAATCCTCAGACGGTAGGCACGTTCTCGTCTCCCAGTCACCTCTGCCTCAGTCATGTCAGTTTGCCCTCATTGTGCTCAGCCTCTAATTTAGTTGCACTACAGTAGGACTGAAATGAAGAAAAAGAATCAGATTTGATTGGTTAGGCCAGAAACCTAGGCTGTGACAGTGAGCCTGGGAACATCCCCTTACTTCTTTCAGTGGTCAGAAACTTCTCTCTTTGGCTTTTGTCTTCAGTGAGATTGGTGGTAGGAAATAAATCCAAGAAGCTCCCATTCCATATTTTAGACACCTCATTTTAAGTGCTGTGATACTGTGTGTGTGTTTTTTTAGCTTTATGTACTTGAAAGAACTACAGAAAGAGGGAAAGATAGAGATCTTCCATTCGCTGACATTCTCCAAATGGCCTCAACAGCCAGCACTGGGCCAGGTTGAAGCCAGGAGCTCCCTCCTGGTCTGCCATGTAGGTGCAGGGGCCCAAGCACTCCTCTGCTACTTCTCCTAGGCCATCAGTAAGGAGGGAGCTGGATTGGAAGTGGAGCAGCCAGGACATGGACCAGTGCCCTAGAGGATGGCTTGACAAGCAGCAACTTTATCCACTGTGAAACAACACCAGTTTGGCCTCCTTGTGTTTCTTTTAGCACCATTGCTGCCATATTTCTACACATCTAGCTTTCTTTTTTTTTTTTTTTTTTTTTTGGCAGGCAGAGTGGACAGTGAGAGAGAGAAACAGGGAGAAAGGTCTTCCTTTACCGTTGGTTCACCCTCCAATGGCTGCTGCACACCTCGCTGATCCACAGCCAGGAGCCAGGTGCTTCTCCTGGTCCCCCATGCGGGTGCAGGGCCCAATTATTTGGGCATCCTCCACTGCCCTCCTGGGCCACAGCAGAGAGCTGGACTGGAAGAGGAGCAAATGGGACTAGTACCCGGCGCCCCGACCGGGACTAGAACCCCGGGTGCCGGTGCCACAGGCGGAGGATTAGCCTGTTGAGCCGCGGCGCCGGCCTACACTTCTAGCTTTGACCATATTTAGATTGACGTATAAATGTGCTGGGTGAGACTTAGCTGATTCAGTTATTGCTCACCTGTACTTAGTCACAGTGCAGGCATTCCTGTGGCTTCTTGTTGAAGCATAATCAGGTGCAGAAAATGTTTCAGGTGGGAAGGAGGGGACACTTGTGTTCCTCATTTTGATTTCCTCTAGTACTTCGAAGCTCTAACCTGAAAAGTCTGTCCTTGAATACCCCTTCTCTCCCACTTAGCACAATTGAGACAGCCATTTTCCAAAGGATCTTTACTAAAGAATGTATTTGAGGAAGCACAGATTTTTTTTTTAGATTTATTTATTTATTCGAAAGTCAGAGATACACAGAGCAGAGGGAGAGAATCTTCCATCCACTGGTTCACTCCCCAGTTGGCCACAATAGCCAGAGCTGCGCCAATCCAATGCCAGGAGCCAGGAGCTTCTTCTGGGTCTCCCACGTGGGTGTAGGGACTCAAGGACTTGGGCCATCTTGTGCTGCTTTCCCAGGCCGTAGCAGAGAGTTGGATTTGAAGTGGAGCAGCCAGGACTTGAACCAGCACCCATATGGGATGCAGGCACTGCAGGTGTTGGCCCCAGTACAGATTTCTAATATAGAAATCAAGTAAAAACAGGAAGGAGACTCACTGGACTCCAGAATCTTTCCTTGTCCTGAATTAATTCTGTGGTAGCTCTTCCTTGATGGGCTGGCACATCTCAGGCCGCCTCCAAGATTCCTTTCCTCCTTTCTTGGGATGCCAGTGTTACCCAGCTTCTGCGATAGGACCCAGGAATCTAAACAGTCCTTCATCTTTCTCTGTGGTCAAATAATAAAACAAGCTTTTTTTCACTTTGTGTGTTACACCTCCCAGATTGTTCCCGGGCTCTTTACGCAGTTCTGGATTCTAGTTCAGGGATGTTTCAGCCCTGGTAGGTTGGTAGGTTCAGATTGGTAGTCCTACTTAAGAATGTTTCCTAATTTCCCTCCTCCTCAAAGGCAAGTAGCAGTGGCATCCATCTGTTTGAGACAGTCCATGAAGGTGGAGGGAAATAGAGTGTTGTCTCACCGTCATAACTGATCTGTATCAGCACCTGCAGTTTCACATGTAAAGGCAAGAATGGACTTGAAACTTGTGTTTAAGAAGGCCTTAGGTTCCTTCCCTTACGTGTTTTCTTGTCAGCTTTCTGATGTAGGTTTTTTGTTTTAAGATTTATTTATTTTTTTGAAAAGCAGAATGACGTGGGGAGAGCGAGAGTGAGAGAGAGCTATCGATCTTCATCCCCGGTTCACTCCTTAAACGAACACAGCATGTTTCTGGGTCTAGGCCAGCATGAAGCCAGGAGCTAGGAATTCCATCTGGGTTTCCCATGTGGGTAACAGGAACTCAAGTACTTGGGCTTATTATCTGCTGTCTTCTGGACACATGATCATTAAGCTGAATCTGAAACATGGAGTAGGTGGGGCTTAAACAAGACATTCATATAGGATGTGAGCATCCCAAGCTGGAACTTCACCCACTGTGCCCTAATGCCTGCCCTGCTGGAGTTTTTTGGCCCATGAATTTGAAGGTGTTTCATTATCCTTTCCTGTCAGCCCATATTGATGCTTGCTTATTTCTGGAGTTAATTAGAAGTTAGTTTTCATGAAATCCAGATTCATGCAACCCAAGCTTTATGTATTCTTTCTGTTATAGTGACTTATCATTGTGTTCTAAAATTACAGTAATTTTACTATTTTCCCCTTGGATTATATCAGACAGTGAAAAACAAATCAAAAACACATTTGCCAAAACCTTCAGAAATACTATTGCCACAATTTTGTTTAACATTCCTAGCTTAGCAAGCTTAACTTTAATTAAAATATATATATATATATGTTTGTTTATTTACAGAAACATGTTTATTTGAAAAGCAGAGACAGAGGAAGGCAAAAATTTCCCATCTACTGGTTCACTCCCCCAGATGCCCACTACAGCTGGGGCTGGTCCAAACTGAAACTGGGAGCTGGTAACTCAGTCTGGGTCTGTCATGTGGGTATCAGGGACTCAGGTTATGTGAACCTGCTGCTTCCTAAGGTGTCCATGAGCAGGAAGCTGGAATTTAGGAATAGAATTGAAACTTAAACCAAGGTACTTGTTTATGGATGTGAATATCTAAAGCAATATTTTAACTTTTTTAAGAATATGATTTTTAAAGAACATGATACTCTGTCATACTTTGCATGCTTAAGTGGCCCTATTTAATTTTAGGAGAGGTAATAGAAATGCTGGGTTTATAAACCAACTTTTTAAAAATTGCATTTGTTTTATTTTTCACCGGTTCATTCCTCTAAATCAGGGGCGTGGGGAATCTTTTTTTTTTCTTTTTCTTTTCTTCTTTTTTTTTTTTTTGACAGAATTAGAGACAGAAAGGTCTTCGTTTCCATTGGTTCACCCCCCAAATGGCCGCTATGGCTGGGGCGCTGCAGCCGGCATGCTGTGCTGATCCGAAGCCAGGAGCCAGGTGCTTCCTCCCAGTCTCCCATGTGGGTGCAGGGCCCAAGCACTTGGGCCATCCTCCACTGCCTTCCTGGGCCACAGCAGAGAGCTTGACTGGAAGAGGAGCAACTGAGACAGAATCCAGTGCCCCGACTGGGACTAGAACCCAGGGTGCCGGCGCCACAGGCGGAGGATTAGCCAAGTGAGCCGCGGCGCCAGCTGGAATCTCTTTTTCTGCCAAAGCCATTTGGATATTTATAATATCATTTATGGGTCATAGAAAATGATCAGGTTAAATATTAACCCTCCCCCCCCTAATAAATATTAGCCTGCTATAGAGTTACTGAATTTCCCCAAGTCCTGCCTATGGTTGCTGTGGCAGAGCCAAACCAAATGATTTCACCAGCCTTATACAGCTCATGGTCCACACATTTCCTACCCTTGCCCTAAATGCTCACAACAGCCAGAAATGGGCCAAGCCAAAGTCAGGAGCCAGAAACTCAATCTGGGTCTCTAACCTGAATAGCAGGAACCCAAGTACTTGAGTCATTGCTACCTTCTCAGGGTATGTGTTAGTGGGAGGCTAGATCAGAAGTAGAGCTAAGACTCAATCCAGGCACTCTAATGAAGGGTGTGGGTGCCTTTTAACAGCTACACCAAATGCCTGCCTTTTTTTTTTTTTTTTTTTTAAGATTTATTTATTTATTTAAAAGGTAGAGTTACAAAGAGACAGGGGTGGAGAGAGGTCTTCCATCTGCTGGTTTACTCCGCAAATGGCCACAACAGCCAGAGCTGGGCCAAGCCAAAGCCAGGAGCTTCTTCCGGGTCTCCCATGTGGGTGCAGGGGTCCAAGCACTTGGATCATCTTCTACTGCTTTCCCAGGCCGTAGCAGAGGCAGCTAGATTGGAGGTGGAGCAGCCAGGACTTAAGCTGACGCAGGTGGCAGCTTTACACGCTGCTGTGCTGCAGCGTTGGCCCCCAAGTGGTTTCTTCATTGCAGCACCAAGCAACCACCCCACATCCTTTGGATGGCCCCAGGGCTTCAACCCTGCCTGCCTCTTAAACCAGTTTCTTAGAAAATTTTGAGGTAATTTACAGAAACATGTGAAATATGAGGGTACCAATAATGCTTTGCTTTACACTATAAAAAGATATCAAACACAAGTGAATTTAGCATTTTAACTGAGTTTGTCAGAGTACATTCTGGCTGATCTGCAGTTTATGTCTGTACCTGCCTGCCTGAAGAATCCAGTAACCAAGTATTGTCTTCCAGTTGCTGTGGAGACAGTGCCTTTCTGTTCTTAAAATAATCCTGACCTTGTTGGCCTCCCTATCTGATTGCAGTTGCTCTTTGTTTGCCAGGGCTTTTATTCATTGCTACTTGCTGTGTTCTTGAATTAAAACAGATAAACAAAACAGAACAAAAAAATGCTACATACATTGTATCTCCTAAATTTGGTTCAATAAGTTCTTTGATCTGGGCCATCCTTTATCGTTAAGATTATTTGTATTTGCTTCATTTTACTGCCTTTGTTTCTCTTTTGTGTCATTGATAAAAATTATCTAATCCTGTTCTTCAAAAGCTATCTTCTTTTTCCTTCCATATTTTGCTTAGGTTTTTGCTGTTTTTCTTTTATATAGGTAACATTTAAACTCCTTTATTCTCCGTAAATCAAGTCTGTTTGAGTCAAAGCACATAATTTTATGTTGCCTTTATTTGCCAATTTGGAATTGCCACTTTGTTCTTTGTAAAGGCCATGTTAACTCTCTGTTCTTGTTTGGTAGGTCTAAATTAGAAGTTTGTGAATTCTTTGGGCTTATGTTAGTTTTTTTTTTTTTTAAACACCTTGTCTCTTTACAAATTTTTTTTAAGATTTGTTTATTTGAGAGGTAGAGTCATAGGCAGAGAGAGGGAGAGACAGAGAGAAAAGTCTTCTATCCACTGGTTCACTCCCCAAATGGCAGAAACAGCCAGAGCTGGGCCAATCTGAAGCTAGGAGCCAGGTGTTTCCTCTGGATCTTCCACGTGGGTGGAAGGGCCCAAGGGCCTGGGCCATCTTCCACTGCTTTTCCAGGCCATAGCAGAGAGCTGGATCCTAAGAGGAGCAGCTGGGACTGAAACTAGCACCCACGTGGGATTTCAGCACCACAGGTAGAGGCTTAGCCCACTATGCCACAGCGCTTGGTGGCCCCCAAATGTTTTTCGTTATGTTACATACTTATTCTATATACATCTATTCCATAAATTGAAGCATTCATTCATTTATTCAGGTAAATACATTGTGTGACCACTGTGTGCCAGGCACTGCTCTGGTAGAGTGAGCAAAATGTATAGTGAACAGTATAGTGAACAAAATGGACAGTGCCCTACCTTCATGCATCTAATATCATCATAATAAATAATAAACATTGTCAGTAAGTGAAGCATATAGTATGTCAGAAAGGCAACAGAACCATGGGGGGAAAGGAAACCCTGAGATTAAAGGGGAGTGGAGAGTACGGGTGGGATTGCAGTTGGGAGGATAAGGTAAACCTTGGCTGAGAAGAAGCGTTTGATCAAAAACTTTTTTTTTTTTTGAAGATTTATGTATTTATTTGAAACACAGAGTTACAGAGAGGCAGAGGCCGAAGGCCTTCTGTCTGCTGGTTCACTCCCCAAATGGCCGCAACAGCTGGAGTTAGGCCAATTCGGAGCCAAGAGCCAGGAGCTTCTTCCCAGTCTCCCACATGGGTGCAGGAGCCCAAGGCCATCTTCCACCGCTCTCCCACGCCTTAGCAGAGAGCTGAATTGGAAGTGGAGCAGACAGAACTAGAACCCGCACCCATATGGGATGCTGGCACTAGAGGCGGTGGCTTTACTCACTATGCCACAGTTCTGGCCCCAATCAAAGACTTTTTCTTTTTTCTTTTTTTTTTTTTTTTTTTTTTTTTACAGGCAGAGTGGACAGTGAGAGAGAGAGACAGAGAGAAAGGTCTTCCTTTTGCCGTTGGTTCACCCTCCAATGGCCGCCGCGGCTGGCGCGCTGCGGCCGCCGCACCGCGCTGATCCGATGGCAGGAGCCAGGAGCCAGGTGCTTTTCCTGGTCTCCCATGGGGTGCAGGGCCCAAGCACCTGGGCCATCCTCCACTGCACTCCCTGGCCACAGCAGAGGGCTGGCCTGGAAGAGGGGCAACCGGGACAGAATCTGGCGCCCCGACCGGGACTAGAACTTGGTGTGCCGGCGCCGCTAGGCGGAGGATTAGCCTAGTGAGCCGCGGCGCCGGCCCCAATCAAAGACTTTTGAGAGTTAGCCATCATGTCTGGGGACAGAACATGTAGGCAGAGGAGATGGCTAGTACAGAGACTAAGTACGAAGTGCTAAGATGGGAATATGTGTGGTGTTGCAGAACCACAAAACCTGGGTCTCTGCCCAGAATGCAGTGAGTCAATTACTGGCACAGGAGTGATAGAAGAAAGTAGATAGTTACTGTTGCAAAGCACCGAGCAAAACTGAGGCTAACCAGTCTTACTGACTGAAGGGGTTGAGAAATGTATGCTTGTGCGCAGGTCTCTGGTTGGTCCATCCACAGTGTTTGTGGCCCTTTTTTGATTGATCAGTGTTAGAATCGCAGTTGTGTTGCTTTGGTAATTTTGATGATAGCAAACTGAGCTCTGGTCAGTATCAGGGCTATCTGCAGTTGATTGTTAATTTTTGCTTAGGGCCTAGAGTTTCTGTAAACAATAACAAAACCCTTAAAACAGAACCTGACATCAAGATGTTATCAATAGACTCATCAGTGACTTCATGAGTCTTGTGATCTGGGACCCTGTGAGGCTGACTGGACCTAATGTACCTCTCCCTCAATTCAGTGAGTTAATCTTAGCAGCAGGTTGATTTGCTACCTTCGGAGCAGGGTAAAGGAACTTTAAGCTAAGGGAGGAAAACAAAGACCTACATTAGAGACACTATGTAGGGACTTGGGTTCCCTGTGTGAGGAACAGCATGGAGGCTAGTATGACTGGAATGGGATAATCAGCGAGAGGCAGAGGGATAGGAAATGAGGTCAGAGGAATGTGTAAGGAGTAAGGAAGAATGCAAATCTTGTGGGTTATGGTAAGCAGTTGGCTTTTATTCACAGTGAGATGGGAGCCATTGTAAGGTTCAGAACAAAGAAAGTCATGTGCTCTGACTCTGCTCTTACCAGAATCACCATGACTGTTGTATTGCGAACAGACTCCTGGAAGGCTGTAATAGAAGAAGGGAGGCCAGTTGGTTAGACGTGAGAAGTGCTGGGGCGGGCACTGAGGCATAGCTGGTAAAGCTGCCACCTGCAGTGCCAGCATCCCATATGGGCACCGGTTCAAGTCCTGGCTGCTCAACTTCTGATCAAGCTCTCTGCTGTGACCTGGGAAAGCAGTGGAAGATGGCCCAAGTCCTTTGGGCTCCTGCACTCACGTGGGAGACCCGGAGGAAGCTCCTGGCTCCTGGCTTCAGATCTGCGCAGCTCTGGCCATTGTGGCCAGTCAGGGAGTGAACCAGTGGATGGGAGACCCCTCTTTTTCTCTCCCTCTGCCTCTCCTTCTCTCTCTCTGTGTAACTCTGACTTTCAAATAAATCTTTAACAACAAAAAAAAGAACTGAAAAGTGCTAGGGATCATACTGATATCAGAGTATGAGTTGCCAATTATATTACCATGTGCTTATTAATAAACTCAGAATATTAATAAAGCCTATTGGTTCTTGCCTAATATTCAGAGAATTCAGAATACTGGCACAAATGAACGAGGCAGGATTATAAGTTTTACAGCTTTTTATTCCGTGAGAGAAATGCATAAGAGAGGGCCTTATCTAAAGGATAGAGAAATCTGGATTCATACTGAGTACCAGGAGCCAGCCATGTGTAGGAGCATGCAGGCCAGGAAGCATGGGGCAGGTGGCCCAAAGGCCACGCGTCCCGAAAGCGCAGGGCAGCAAGGGCTCACAATGGCAGAAGGACCAAAAGGGGCCAAAAGGGCTGGGCCCACCATGTTCCAGGCCTTTAATCTATTTCCAAAGGGGAGTGGTTAATTAGCCTGATACACACAGGTGTGGTCAGGAGGGGGTTATGAGGTCACAGAGGGGCATGTTGAAAGCGTGGTCTTCCAGCTCACAAACCTGATCAATTTTATTCTGTATGCCTACCCACAGCAATACCATGGCAGTCACACTGAAGATAGTAAGAAGTGGTTGAAATCTGGGAAAATTCTGGGTTGATGCTTAATGGGGTTTGACAGAAGAGGAATCCAGAGTGACTGCCAGGTTTTTGGTGAGACCAGCTGTAAAAATGGAGTTGTGATTTTTATATTTTATGTCTTGTTTATGGAATTTTCCCTAATTTTTGTAGAAAGGCATTTAAATTTTTTTCTATATAAGTTTTATTTTGCACATTTAGGTACTTTTGGGAATTCAATTTGGAGACTTGTTAGAGGTGGTGATGTAATTATATCTATGTAGATGAAGATACTTCAGAAAATTTGTGATGACATCGGAAGTGGAGCAGCTGGTAATTGAACTAGTGCCCATATGGGGTGCTGGCATTGCAAACGATGGCTTTACCCGCTACGCCACATTGCTGGCCCCTGTGCCCTCCCCCCCTTTTTAAAGATTTTTTATTTGAGAGGTAGAGTTACAGACAGAGGGAGAGAAAGAAAGGTCTTCTGTTCGTTGGTTCACTCCCCAATGGCTGTAATGGCCAGAGCTTTGCTGATCCAAATCCAGGAGCCTGGTGCTTCTTCCCAGTCTCCAATGTGTGTACAGGGGCCCAAGGACTTGGGCCATCTTCTGCTGCTTTCCCAGGTCATAACAGAGAGCTGGACCGGAAGAGGAGCAGCCGGGATTAGAATGGGCGCCTATATGGGATGCCAGGGCTTTAACCCTCTGTGCCCCTTTTTTAATATTTTTCCAGAGTAAGTGCAATTGGGGTCTCCATCATCATTTTTAACTTTGTTTAAGTAGGATTATACCACATGAAGAGTTTTGTGTCTAGATTTTTTGTTGCTACATCATGCCTGTGAAAGTCACCAGTATTGTGTGTGATAGCAGTTCTTTTTAATTTCTATATAGTATTCCATTGTGTGAATATGCCGCGATTTATCCATTTTAATGTTTTATAGAATTAAATATCTCATTTATTAATTTATGAATAATAAAAAATGATAATCATTTCCTCTTACCAATAGCTCTTGCTTTGAAATTGGAAAACAAATCAATATACAAATTTCAGCAATGTCAGAAACTTCATTTTACTTGGAAGAGACATAATTCATTTTGGAGTTCAATTATTTGTTCACAAAGTTTCTTTCGGGGCTGGTGCTGTGGCTCAGGAGGTTAAACCACTGCCTGTAACACTGGTATCCCATATGACTGCCAGTTCAAGTCCTGGCTGGCCCACTTCTGATCCAGCTCTCTGCTAATGTGCTTAGGAAAGCAGTGCAAGATGGCTCAAGTTCTTGGGCACTTGCCACCTACATTGGAGACCCTGACGGAGTTCTAGGTTCCTGGCTTTGGCTTGGCTAGCCCCAGCCATTGTGACCACTGGGGAGTGAATCAGTGGATGGAAGATTGCTTGCTCACTTGCTCACTCTTTCTGCCATTCAAATAAATCTTAAGAAAAAATTTGGTTACCTTAATGAGAAAGCCAATATACTATTGTAACTGACATTTTTATAAATAACCTCCTTCCCATTTTATCTAGTAATTACCTTAAAATAGGGAACGGAAAGTTTTTTTAAAACAAAGGCACAGTTAGCGAAAAAGCTGCCGCTTACAATACCAGCATCCCATATCAAAGCACCAGTTTGTATCTCTGCTGCTCTACTTCTGATCCAGCTCACTGCTGATGTGCCTTGGAAGACAGCAGAGTGCTTCAGCACTTGCCACCCATGTGGGAGACCCTAATGGAATTCTGGGCTCTTGATTTCAACCTGACCCAGCTCTGACCTTTGCATCCATTTAGGAAGTGAGCCAGTGGATGGAGAGATCTCTTAACCAAAGTATCTATTTTGGCAAACCAAAACCTTGCTTGGTGCTATCGTTTTCCTGCCTTCCCTGGTTCTGATTCAGACCCTAACATGAACAACATGAACAACCCAACAGAAGGAGACATAGTAATCAGAACACAGATCTAATGTATAATTATCCTATAATCTTGACTTCATTTCTGTTTTTCAAGATTTTATTTATTTATTTGTGAGGTAGAGTTACAGACAGTGAGAGGAAAAGACAGAGAAAAGTCTTCCTTCTGTTGGTTTACTCCCCAAATGGCTGCAATGGCTGGAGCTGTGGTGATCTGAACAGCCAGGAACTTCTTCCCGGTCTTCCCATGTGGGTGCAGGGGTCCAAGCACTTGGGCCATCTTCTGCTCCTTTCCCAGGCCATAGCAGAGAACGGGATTGGAAGAGGAGCAGCCGGGACTAAATGGGCGCCCATATGGGATGCTGGCGCTTCAGGTGGAGGATTAACCTACTGTGCCACGGCACCGGCCCCCATTTCTGTTTTCTTTTTCTTAAGATTTACTTATTTGAAAGACAGTGTTACAGAGAGGGAGAGACAGAGAGAGGCTTTCCCTCCACTAGTTCACTCCCCAAATGGCCACAACAGCTGGGGCTGGGCCAGACGGAGCCAGGAGCTTCTAAGTCTCCCAGGTGGGTGCAGGGGCTCAAGCACTTGGACCATCTTCCACTGCTTTCCCAGGCGCGTTAGCAGGGAGCTGGATTGGAAGTAGTAGAAGGTGGCTCAAATCCTAGGGCCCCTGCACCTACGTAGGAGACCCAGAAGAAGCTCCTGACTTCTATCGGCTCAGCTCCAGCCATTGCAACCATTTGGGGAGTGAACCAGCGGATAAAAGGACCTCTCTCTCTCTCTCTCTCTGCCTCTGCCTATTTGTAACTCTGCCTTTCAAATAAATAAATATTAAAAAAAAAAAAAAAAAGGCAGGCTGGCGCTGCAGCTCACTAGGCTAATCCTCTGCCTGTGACACTGGCACCCCGGGTTCCAGTCCCAGTCGGGGCGCCGGATTCTGTCCCGGTTGCTCCTCTTCTAGTCCAGCTCTCTGCTGTGGCCCGGGAAGGCAGTGGAGGATGGCCCAAGTACTTAGGCCCTGCACCCGCATGGGAGACCATGAGGAAGCACCTGGCTCCTGGCTTTGGATCGGTGCAGCACGCCGGCTGTAGCAGCCATTTTGGGGGTGAACCAACAGAAGGAAGACCTTTCACTCTGTCTCACTGTCTAACTCTGCCTGTCAAAAAAAAAAAAAAAAAAAAAAAAAAGGAAACTGTTTTGATGGGGCCAGCATTATGGCATAGCTGGTAAAGCCACCCCCATCAATAGTGGCATCCCATGTGGGCACTGGTTTGTGTCCCAGCTGCCCCGCTTCCAATCCAACTCCCTGCTAATGGCCCAGGAAAAGCAGCGGAAGATGGCCCAAGTGCTTGGGCCCTTATTACCCATGTGGGAGACCCAAAGAAGCTCCTGGCTCCTGGCTTTGGCCTGGCCCAGCCTTGGCCATCTGGGGAATGAACCAGCAGATGAAAGAGATCTCTCTCTAACTTGACTTTCAAACAAATGAAATCTTTAAAAAAAAAAAAAAAACTGGTATGACATATCACAAATTCTTCCTGTGGTGCCTGTGGCTGCCTAGATAAGATCTGAGCAGTAGAGTTAATTTAATTAAAAATTTATTTGAAAGGTAGATTTACTGGGTGAGGGGGTGGGGGACAGAGAGGTCTGCCATCTGCTGGTTCACTCTCTAAATGGCTACAACAACCAGGGCTGGGCCAGACCAAAGCCAGGAACCAGGAACTTCTTCCCAGTCTCCCACATGGGTGCAGGGGCCAAGCATGTGGGTCGTCCTCTGCTGCTTTTCCAGGAGCATTAGCAGGGAGCTCGATAGGAAGTGGAACAGCCAAGAGTAGAACTGGCAACCATATGGGATCTCATTGTTGAAGGCCATGGTGGCTTAACCTGCTATGCCACAACATTGACCCCAAGCAGTAGAATTTAAGTGGCTGGTTTTTTTTTCCACTTTTTTTTTTTTTTTTTTTTTTTTTGACAGGCAGAGTGGACAGTGAGAGAGAGAGACAGAGAGAAAGGTTTTCCTTTGCCGTTGGTTCACTCTCCAATGGCCGCTGCGGCTGGCGCGCTGCAGCCGGTGCACTGCGCTGATCCGATAGCAGGAGCCAGGTGCTTCTCCTGGTCTGCCATGGGGTGCAGGGCCCAAGCACTTGGGCCATCCTCCACTGCACTCCCTGGCCACAGCAGAGAGCTGGCCTGAAAGAGGGGCAACCGGGACAGAATCCGGCGCCCCGGCTGGGACTAGAACCCGGTGTGCCGGCACCGCAAGGCGGAGGATTAGCCTGTTGAGCCGCGGCGCCGGCCAAGTGGCTGTTTTGTAATACTTAAAAACCACCCTTTACTTCTTTCCTTGGCACACTCTTGCCAGCACAGAAGTCTATATTTCCATGGATTTCCCAGAGAAAATGTTCTTGGGAAAGTAGTACAAGAGAGGGAACTTAAGAATACATTACAAAACGTGATGGCAGTTACCCTGTTAACTTGAGTCATCATATGCTACCTCCCAGAGTGTGTGTTAGGAAACAGAGGAGCTGGGACTCCAACCAGACACTCCAGTATGAGATGCAGGTGTCTTTCCCAAGTAATGTCTTCACTGCTGCACCAAGTGCCTGCCCTACTTTGTAGTTTATGAAGAATTGTCAAGTCTTTCTTTTTGCTAATACTTGTTTAATTTGATTAAGTCTAGGAACATCTGTGAAAGCTGTTGTTTTCTTGAATGACATAAACTTCTTGAAATAAAGTTAGTGTCTGTGGGTGTTTGGCACAGGAAAGGGGGCACCAGCATCCTCTGTTGGAGTGCCTAGCTTCAAGTCCTGGTGCTCCTGTTTATCCAGCTTCCTGGTAATGCACATTCTGGGAGGCAGCAGATGGCAGCTCAAGTACTTAGGTTCCTGCTAGCCATGTGGGAGACCTGTAAGGAGTCCTGCTGGTACTGGATGAGGAGTCTGAACTGGGCAGTTGCCTTCTGCTTTTTCCTGATCCCACCTGATGATTGTAACTTTCTGTAGCTCTAACATCAACTCCTTAGAGCAAGTACTGTGATTACAGCACCTTGGATCCCCGCATCCCGTGTCAGATTGCCTAGTTTGAGTCCTGGCTATTCCATGCTTCTAATCCAACTTCCTGCTAAGTCGTCTGGGAGGCAGCAGATGATGGCTCAAGTATTGGGTTCCTACCACCCACATGGGAGGCTTGAATGGCGTTCCTGGCTCCTGGTTTCAGCCTGGCCTAGTCTAAACTTGTCTGTTGGGGCATTTTGAAAGTGAGCCAGCGGATGGAAGATCTCCCTCTGTCATTCTGCCTTTTTTATAAATAAATCTTAAAAACCCTTAGAAGACTTTGAAGGGATCTGAGGAACTAGTAAAGAAAAAGAAAGTGGGCGTGCGAAAAAGATGTATGTGGAGCCCAAAGTTGCATCATTCAACAAAAATTTACCAACTGCCTCTCAGTGTTATATGTGCTGGGGATGTGCTTAGTAGAGAACAGAACAGTCCCTGTTCTCACTCATGGAGCTCTTAGGGAAATGGTGATTTGCCAGGTGTTTTGATTGCCTCTTCCTCTCTTTTCTGTAGGACACAATAATAAGCTGAACAGCTCTGACCATTGACTTTCAGCTCACCAGAATCTACAACCTCAGTCTGCTTTTGTGGCCCATGTGCTGCATCCTCTGCCCTCAGTGTGCAACCGGCCCCCAACGCAATGTGTGTTTGTCAAACCATGGAAGTGGGGCAGTATGGCAAGAACGCAAGTCGAGCTGGAGACCGGGGAGTCCTCCTGGAGCCCTTCATCCACCAGGTGGGCGGCCACAGCAGCATGATGCGCTACGACGACCACACTGTGTGCAAGCCCCTCATCTCCCGGGAACAGCGCTTCTACGAGTCCCTTCCTCCAGAAATGAAAGAGTTCACCCCTGAGTACAAAGGTCAGTCACTGGCCAGTTTTGTGAGAGTAGCAGCCTTGGGTGTATGGGCTCTTGGCTCAATTTTTCCTGTTTGTTTGCCATTTGATGTGATTGTACATGACTGTTGTCTCAAAGCAGTTCAGTCATTTTGTTTGGCAAAGCCTGAAGCTAGAAGCAGCAACAATATCTTTAGATGTTGAAAATTGAATTGAATTCATTGATAGATAAAGGTGAGAAAAACAGTCTTAAGCCCTCTTGGTGGCAGGAGGCTTGCAGTTGTCAGGGAGATTCCCTGTTTGGGGGTCTAGGAGAGAAAGGGAAGTACTTTTCTGCACCAGAGGAGGACAGGTTGATGCATTCCAGGATGGCTGGAAAGGAAGCTCTGGGAGCCTATCTTGAAGAGCTGATGAGGAATTCAGAGGATTTGTGGGTCCTGGAAGTCACAGCATTTCAAGGAAAAACAGTTTGTTTCAAAATACAAACCAGCTTTATAGAAAAGAGCCCTATGAATGTCGTAATTTTATTTTAAAATGTGGTCAGTATCACTGTATATTCATTTTTGTGATGATTTATTTACCTCTTTTTTTTTAAACTATTTGAAGAGTTACAAAGACAAAGGCAGAGAGAGAGCGAGCGAGCGAGCTTATTTCTGCTGGTTCATGCCCCAAATGCCTACAGTGGCCAGTGCTGGGCCAGGCTGAAGCCAGGAGCTTGGATCTCCATCAAGATCTCTCACATGGGTGGCAGGGGCCCAAGCACTTGGGCTATCCTCCACTGCTTTCCCAGGCACGTTAGTAGGGAGTTGGGTTGGAACTGGAGCCTCCTGGACTTGAACTGGCACTCATATGGGATGCCAGCATTGTACTTGGTGGCTTATCCCACTACACCACAACACTGGCCCCTGCATTCTGCATTTTAACTTTTTCTTTTCTCCCTCTCTTTTTTTTTTAATTTAAACTTTTTCAAAGCTAAATGATTTCAGACATATTAATATCATCCTTAAGGGATTTACAGTTAGGAAAAATCAGTTCATTTCAGAATTAACTTTAGTTTCATTAATTTTTAAAATTGTGGTAAGGTATATATAGCATAAAATTTACCATTTTAAGTGAATAGTGGCATTAAGTACATTTCTAGGGATAGTGTTGTGGTATAGTATAGTGTGTTAAGCTGCCACCCCACTGGCATCTCATCCCGGAGTGCCTGTTCAAGTCCCAGCTGCCTCACCTGTGGTCCAGCTCCCTGCTAGTGTGACTGGGAAAGCAGCAGAAGATGGCCCAAGTGCTTGAACCCCTGTCACCTATGTAGGAGACATGGATGAAGTTCCTGGCTCCTGGCTTTGGACTGGGCCCAGCCCTGGCCAGGAGTGAACCAGTGGGTGGAAGATCTCTTTCTTTCTAACTGCCTTTCAAATAAATAAACCTTTAAAACAAAACGAAAGAAAGTACATTCACACCGGTGATGCGGCTCACTAGGCTAATCCTCCGCCCGCGGCGCCGGCACACCAGGTTCTAGTCCCGGTCGGGGTGCCGGTTCTGTCCCGGTTGTCCCTCTTCCAGGCCAGCTCTCTGCTGTGGCCCGGGAAGGCAGTGGAGGATGGCCCAAGTGCTTGGGCCCTGCACCCACATGGGAGACCAGGAGGAAGTATCTGGCTCCTGGCTTTGGATTGGCGCGGTACGCCGACCGTAGCAGCCATTTGAGGGGGTGAACCAATGGAAGGAAGACCTTTCACTCTGTCTCTCTCTCACTATCAAACTCTGCCTGTCAAAAAGAAAAAAGAAAAGGAAAGTATATTCACAAGATTCTATAGATATGACTGTCCATTTCAGGAACTTTTAAATTATTTAATGGAAACACTGGACTTAGTAAACAGTAACTTTTTTTTTTTTAAGTTTAAGCAGTATCTCTGACCTGAGCCTCTAATAACCTCTAATCTACTTTATGTCTCTATAGATTTACCTGACATTTTTGTCTTTTTGTGTTTGACTGACTTCATTTAGCATAATGTTTTCTTTCTTTTTTTTTTTTTTTTAAGATTTATTTTATTTATGTGAAAGAGCTGCAAAGAGAGGTACAGAGAGAGAGGTCTTCCATCCACTGGTTCACTCCCCAGATGGCCAAATGGCCGGAGCTGCACTGATCAGAAGTCATGAGCCAAGAGATTCCTCCGGGTCTCCCACATGGGTGCAGGGGCCCAACGACTTGGGCCATCCTCCACTGCTATCCCAGCCCATAGCAGAGAGCTGGATTGGAAGAGGAGCAGCCGGGACCAGAATTGGTGTCCATATGGGATGCTGGTGCCTCAGGGCAGGACTTTAACCCACTGTGCCACCGCGCCAGCCCCCTTAGCATAATGTTTTCAGAGTTTATCCATGTCATAGCATATATCAGAACTTGATACTTTTTTTTGGCTGAATAGTATGCCATTCTAAGTATGTATCCATTTGTTTATCCATTTATCTGTTGATGTTGATGAACACTTGAGTTGTTTCCACCTTTTGACTATTATGAAAAATGCTGCTGTGAACAATAGCTTTGTAATCTGAGTCCCAGTTTCAGTTTTTTGGGGTGTGTGTGTATACACAAGAATGGAATCACTGGGTCATACAGTAATTGTGTATTTACCTGTTAGCCACAGTGACTGTATCATTTCACATTTTCACTAGCAGTGTACAGGGTTTCTATCTCTCCACATCCTTGTTAACACTGTTTTCTTAAAAAAAAAAAATATTTTCATTTTTATTTGAAAGGCAGAAAGACAGATGGAGAGAAATTTTCCACCTACTGGTTCACTCCTCAAATGGCCACAACAACCGGGGCTAGGCCAGGCCAAAGCTAGGAGCCAGGAATTCAGTCCAGATCTCCCATGTAGGTGGCAGGGATCCAAGTATTGAGCCATCATCTACTGCCTCCCAGGATGCATGTTAGCAGGAGGCTGGTTCTGGAGTGAAGACAGGGAGTGGCTGCTTTACCTGGTACACTACAGGGCTGCCCCCACCCATTGGTTCAATTTTAAAAATGCTATGATGTGTTAAAAACGTATGTGCTGAGGCTGGCGCCGCGACTCAGTAGGCTAATCCTCCACCTAGCGGCGCCGGCACACCGGGTTCTAGTCCCAGTCGAGGAGCCGGATTCTTTCCCGGTTGCCCCTCTTCTAGGCCAGCTCTCTACTGTGGCCCAGGAAGGCAGTGGAGGATGGCCCAAGTGTTTGGGCCCTGCACCCCATGTGAGACCAGGAGAAGTACCTGGCTCCTGGCTTCGGATCAGCGCGGTGCGCCGGCCGCAGCTCACCAGCCGTGGCAGCCATTAGAGGGTGAACCAATGGCAAAGGAAGACCTTTCTCTCTGTCTCTCTCTCTCTCACTATCCACTCTGTCAAAAAACAAACAAACAAACAAACAAAAAAAGTATGTGCTGGGCCGGCGCCGCAGCTCACTAGGCTAATCCTAGTGCAGCGCCGGCACCCCAGGTTCTAGTCCCGGTCGGGGCGCCGGATTCTGTCCCGGTCGCTCCTCTTCCTGTCCAGCTTTCTGCTGTGGCCCAGGAGTGCAGTGGAGGATGGCCCAAGTCTTTGGGCCCTGCACCCCATGGGAGACCAGGAAAAGCACCTGGCTCCTGGCTTTGGATCAGCGCAGTGCACCGGCCACAGCGGCTATTGGGGGATGAACCAACGGAAAAGGAAGACCTTTCTCTCTGTCTCTCACTGTCCACTCTGCCTGTCCAAAAAAAAAAAAAAAAAAAAAAAGTATGTGCTGGAGTAATGGCATTTGGCCTCGTTAAAATGCCTCCGTTCCGTATTAGAGTACTGAGTTTGATGCCCTTTTCTGGCTCCCAGTTCCAGTCTCCTCCCAGTACAAACCCTGGTAAGCAACAAGTGATGGCTCAGTTGATTGAATACCGAGACCCAGATTGAGTTCCAGGTACTTGTAAGCCGTTGTTGACAGCAGTTTTCACAGTTGTCACAGGGTAGAAACAATGCAAGTGTCTATCAACAGATGAATGGATGAACAAATGGGATATATACTTGAAATAGCATACTGTTCAGAAAAAAAATCCTGATACTTGCTATGACATGGATGAATCTTGGAAACATTACATTAAATGAAGTAAGCCAGACACAAAAAGAATTTACATGAATCAACTTACATGAATTATCATCAGTAGGCAAATCTGTAAATACCAGAAGTAGATTGGGGTATCAGAGGCTAGAGGAAAGGCGAAATTGGGAATTTAAAAAAGTCTCTGTGAGTGGTGGTGATGTAAAATATTAATACCAAAAAAAATTTTTTAAGCAAATAGATTATATGATTCATTTACTCACCAAATCCAAGCACCGTTATGCCCTCCCCATTGTTATTTCTCCCCTGGTCAGGTATGATGCTGTTTGTCTGCCAGACTGTTGGAGTGCTCAGTGGTATATACTTGAGAACAGATTGAAGATTTCTAGTAGAGCAATAGATGGTACTACAAAACAGAAAAAAGCTAATTGTAAAATGATACAGTAATGTTTAGTATGTGACTGTAAAATTAAAAAATTAGATTCCTCAAAATATAGCTCTAGTGAAAATGAAGAGGTATTTGCAACAGATGTAACTAAGGATTTGTTTCCAAAATACATAATAAAATAAAATATATATATAAACAGGGTGGCAGAAAGACACAACCATTCCCTTCCACTGATTCACTCTTCAAGTGGCAGCAACAGGCAGGCCAAAGCCAGGAGCCAGGCCTCCCACATGGGTGATGAGACCAAGTACTTAGGCCATCTTCCCACTGCCTTCCTATTGTGGATGCCTGAGTTGCTTAACCCATGTACCACAGTGCAGCTCCTCAACATTCATTCTTGATAAAACAACAACAGCAAAAACTGTCAGCAAACTAGAAATTGAAGGAAACTTCCTCAACCTGATATAGAGCATCTTTGAAAAGTTTACAGTGTGCATGCTAGTTAATGATGGAATGATTGCCTTTTCCTTAAGTTCAAGTAATGAGATAAAGTTGTCCACGCTCTCCACTTTTAGGGAACATTTCACTGGAGGTTCTGATCAGTGCAGTTAGATGAGAAAACAAAGTAACAAGAATCAAGAAGGGGAAAAGTAAAAGGGTAATTGCAGACAAAATGGAATTCAAGACATTAATTTACTTGAAAGGCAGAGAGAGGAAAAGGGTAAGACAGAAAGATCTCTTCCATCCACTAGTTAAGGCCTCAAATTCTCATTATGGCCAGGGCTGTGCCAGGCTGAAGCCAGGAGCAAAAGGAACACCATGCGGGTCTCCCCACATGGGTAGCTGGGGCCTGAGTACTTGGGCCGATATCTGCTGTTTTCAGGAGCATTAGCAAGAAGCCGCATTAGAAGCAGAGTAGCCAAGACTTGAGTCAGGCACTCTAATATGGAATGTGGATGTCTCAAGTTTTAGCTTAACCTGCTGCACCACGGCACGTACTCTCTGAACATTGTTTCTTCGGTGGTTACTGAGGATTATTACAGCAAATAAGGAGTAAATCAAGTTGGGTGGGGGTGGGGCAGAGGAGAGGCTGGTGGAAAGAATGGCTTCACTCCTGGTCAGCTGCAGCAGCCTGGGAGCTGTGTAGCAGCTGGGAGGATGTGTGAGATCAGAATATGACAGGGCCTAGGAACCAACTCTGATGACCACAAGGCTGTCAGACCTGAACAGAACTGGGGCTCTGGTAAAGACAAAGGTACAGCCTTTGAAACCGCCCTCTCTTCTGAAGAGGCAGGATATTTGTGAAGCATGCGTTTAAGCAACATCTGGGGCTATAAGAAAGAAGAGAGGGGGCTGGCACTGTGACATAGCCTGTGGCGCCAGCATCCCATATGGGCATCGGTTTGAGTCCCAGCTGCTGCATTTCCAATCCAGCTCCCTGCTTATGTACCTGGGAAGTCAGTGGAAGATAGGCCAAATGCTTGGGTCCCTGCGCCCACATGGGAGACCAGGAGGAAGCTCCTGGCTCCTGGCTTTGGACCAGCCCAGCTCCGGCAGTTTGTGGCCATTTGGGGAGTGAACCAGCGGATAGATTTCTCTCTTCCTCTCTCTAACTTTGCCTTTCAAATAAATAGATAAATAAATATATTAAAAAAAAAAAAAAGGAAGAAGAAGAAAGAATCCATTTCACTTTGATGTTGGAAGGAATTTTCTTCTCCAAGGACCCAGGGATTGAATAGCAGTCCTCATTTGAAAGAAGAAATGGGCCAGAGAAAAGGATATTCTTGTCCTGGAATATTTACATACTCATAAATGCTTTCCAATAGTTTTCAGGTTATAGCAGCAAGAAAGTAGAAGTAGAAATATAGCTGACAGGCAAAAGGTAGGATGTGGAAGTTGGATAAAGAGCAGGTGGATAAGTCCGGTGCCTGTGGTGCCAGCGTCCCATATGGGCACTGGTTTGAGTCCTGGCTGCTCATCTTCTGATCCAACTCTCTGCTGTAGCCTAGGAAAGTGGTAGAAGGTGGCCTGAGTCTTTGGGCCCCTGCACCTGTTTGGGAGACCCAGAAGAAGACCTTGGCTCCTGGCTTTGGATCGGCACTGTTCCAGCCAACTGGGGGGGTGAACCAGTGGATGGAGGATATCTCTCTCTCTCTCTCTCTCTCTCTCTCTCTCTCAATTCCTCTCCCTCTCCCTTTCCCTCCCTGCCTCTCTCTCTGTGTCTCCTTCTTTTTCTGTGTAACTCTGACTTTAAAGTAAATAAATAAATAAATCTTAAGGAAAAAAAAAAGCATGTGGGGCCTTTTTTTCTTTTGTTTTTCAAAACCTTTTCAAATTTGATTTCTGGGTATTGTGTATGTCTTAACTTTCTTGGTAATGATCCAGAAGAAACTATGAACAATGTGTTTGATAAAAATAGATAAAACAAACTTTTCTGTAGGGATAGCATAGAAAACAGAAAGGTGTTTCACCTTGGTGATGCTGGGGCAGAAGGTCTGTGTGGTGTGGCTAGAATAACCTGATGCTGCTCAGTGCAGTCAGAACATATTTTTGGGACTACCTTGGAAGGAGAGGTGTTGATACCTATTTCCAGCTGACACTACCAGATCTAAAAGATGGAGGACATGGGGGGCCAGCATTGTGGTGCTGTGGGTTAAGCCACCACCTGCAATGCAAGCATCCCATATGCATGCCGGTTTGAGTCTCAGCTGTTCCACTTCTGATCCAGCTCCCTGCTGATACACTGAGAAAGCAGTGGAAGATGGCCTGGATGGAGTTCCAGGCTCCTGGCTTTGGCCTGGCCCTGCCCTGGCCATTGCAGCCATTTGGGGAATAAATCAGCAGATGGAAGATATTTTCTCTCTATCCCTCTCTCTGTCTTAAATCTTTCAAATTTAAAAAAGACTACATTTTTTTAAAAGATTTATTAATTTATTTGAAAGGCAGGCAGAGTTACAGAGAGGCAGAGAGAGGTCCTCCATCTGCCTGGTCTCCCATGCAGGTGCAGGGGCCCAAGTCCTTGAGCCATCCTCCACTACTTTCCCAGGCTGTAACAGGAGCTGGATCAGAAATAGAGCAGCTGGGACTTAAACCAGCACCCATATGGCCCCAGAATATATCTTTTTTAGAAAGCATAAGAGGGGCTGGCGCTGTGGGGTAGCAGTTAAAGCTGCTGCCTGCCGTGCCAGCATCCCATGTGGGTGCCAATTCAGGTCCCAGCCACTCCACTTCTGATCCAGTTCTCTGCTGGGAAGGCAGTAGAGTATGGACCAAGTCCTTGGGCCCCTGCACCCATGTGGGAGACCCAGAAGAGGCTTCTGGCTTCAGATCAACCCAGCTCTAGCCGTTGCAGCCATTCTGAGGGGTGAACCAGCAAATGGAAGATCCCTCCCTCCCTCCTTCCCTTCCTCCTTCCCTCTCTCCTTCCCTCTCTCTCTCTCTCTGCTCCTGCCTCTCTAGCTCTGCCTTTCAGATAAATGAATAAATCTTAAAAAAAAAAAAAAAAGGAAAAGCATAAGAAAAAGAGGTTGGGAAATACAAATTTATCCAAGTTCAAAGGTAAACAGTAAACTTAGTGTTGGAGTGTTTAATATCTTCTGGGTCTGGTGTTACTGCAGTTGATATCTGTGTGCTGTGGGAAAGCACGTGTGACAGTCTACTGCATTGACCCCATCTGTGTTGCTGTTTGTTGACTGCTGCCCTTCTTTTTTCAATAGGTGTGGTATCTGTCTGTTTTGAGGGGGACAGTGATGGTTACATCAACTTGGTGGCCTACCCATATGTGGAAAGTGAGACCGTAGAGCAGGATGACACACCAGAACGAGAACAGCCTCGGCGCAAGCACTCCCGCCGCAGCCTACACCGGTCAGGCAGTGGCAGTGATCACAAAGAGGAGAAAGGCAGCCTGTCCCTCGAGGCCTCTGAGAGGTAAGTGGGTATGAGCGAAGCTGCAGCTGTATGTTGTGTCCTCCTGGCGTAACTATTCTGGGCATCCCTGGGGTCCTGACAGAACAGGGGAGCAGGGCTTGACGTTAGGGAAGATGGCTGGTGTTCTAGGGCCACCCACACAAGTGTGATCTCTTCTGTGTGTTGCATTACCCCAGTGATGCCTCTTTCTGGATGTTTCTGTACCTGGCTCTGAGAGAGTAAAGCCGTCTCATTCCTCTGAAAGCAGGGATGCCCTGTGATGGTGGTAACAGTTTCCTGGCTTTGTTAAGTCTTGTAGCTATAGGGTGGGAGACTGAAATGCGTTAGTGCACAGTGAGGCCCCAGATGCCTTCTGACCCATAGGCTGTAGAGTCCTTCAGGCTAGTGTTCCCTAATGGTTTTGTTCTCAGCCTCTCTGAGAATCTGATGTCAATCTTTTTTTTTTTTTTTTTTTTAAGATTTATTTATTTGAAAGTCAGTTACACAGAGAGAAGAGAGGCAGAGAGACAGAGACAGAGAAGTCTTCCATCCAGTGGTTCACTTCCCGATTGGCCACAGCGGTGGAGCTGCGCCAATCTGAAGCCAGAATCAGGAGCTTCTTCCGGGTCTCCCACGTGGGTGCAGGGGCCCAAGTCTTGGGCCATCTTCTACTGCTTTCCCAGGCTGTAGCAGAGAGCTGGATTGGAAGTGGAGCAGCCAGGACTCGAACCGTGCCCATATAGGATGTTGGTGCTTCAGGCCAGGGCGTTAACCCACTGCACCACAGCGCTGGTCCCTGATATTAATCATTAATCCTTCCCCTGTACCAAAATTAATTGCATTAGAAATTTATTTTTTTCTCATAGTTTATAAAAATAGTGTTTATGAAGAGTTACGGTTCTTGAAATTTCATGCAGGAATTAATGTGGACTGCATTAGGATGGTTGTAATCAAAAGGACAGACAAGGGGTGGTGATGTGGTGTGGCAGTTAAGATGGTGCTTGGAGCACCTTCATCCCATCATCGACTGCATGGCTCAAGTCCCAGCTCCACTTTCTGTGCTGCTTCTTGCTAATGTATTCTGGGAAGGCAGCAGATGAGCTCAAGTACTTGGGCTCCTGCAACTCATGTGGGAGTCTTGGATGGAGATCCTGCCCTCCTGGCTTTGGCACAGGCCAGCCTGGGCTGTTTGAGAGCATTTAAACCAGCTGGTGGAAAATTGGTGATCTGTCTGTCTCTCTGTCTCTGTCTCAGACTCTCTCTCTGCCTTTCATTAGGATTTTTTTATTTATTGTAGAGATAGAGTTACAGAAAGAGGGGGAGACAGAGAGAAAGGTCTTCTATCCGCTGGTTCACTGCCTAGATGGCCACAATGGCCAGAGCTGGGCCAATCCAAAGCCAGGAGTTTCCTCCGAGTGTCTCATGTGTATGCAGGGGCCCAAAGACTTGGCCATCTTCCACTGTTCCCTAGGCCACAGCAGAGAGCTGGGTCAGAAGTGGAGCAGCCGGGACTCGAACTGCTGCCCACATGGGATGTCGGCACCACAGGCAGAGGCTTTAACTCACTACTCCACAATGCCAGCCCCTCCCTCTCTGCATTTCAAATGAATAGCTTTTTTTTTTATTTTTATTTTTTTTTATTTTTGACAGGCAGAGTGGACAGTGAGAGAGAGAGACAGAGAGAAAGGTCTTCCTTTGCCGTTGGTACACCCTCCAATGGCCGGCGCGGCCGGCGCGCTGCGGCCGGCGCACCGCGCTGATCCGATGGCAGGAGCCAGGAGCCAGGTGCTTTTCCTGGTCTCCCATGGGGTGTAGGGCCCAAGCACCTGGGCCATCCTCCACTGCACTCCCTGGCCACAGCAGAGAGCTGGCCTGGAAGAGGGGCAACCGGGACAGAATCCGGCACCCCGACCGGGACTAGAACCCAGTGTGCCGGCGCCGCTAGGCAGAGGATTAGCCTAGTGAGCTGCGGTGCCGGCCAAATGAATAGCTTTTTAAAAATGACAGATGATAAAAGTGTTGGCAACAATGTGGAGAAATTTGAACTTTTCTACATTGCTGATGGGATTGTAAAGTGTTAACAGCCGCTTTGGAAACAATTTGGCAGTTCTTTGAAATGTCAAACCCAGTAATTCAACCACTTGATATATGCCCGAGAAAATTAAATACATTTATTCACCCAAGACTTGTATATGAATATTCTTAGCACTATTTCTAATAGCCAGAAAGTGAAAACCACTCAAGTGTCTACCATCTGGTGAATGGATAAATAAAATTTGGTATGTCCATACAATGGAATATTTAACCATCAAAGGAATAGAGTTCTGATACATTCTGGAACATGGGTAAACCATGAAGACATTTGTGTTCTTTCACTTAACATAAAGAGAACATACTGTATAATACTGTTTATGTAGTTTTCAGAACAGGCAAATCCATAGAGAGAGAGCAGTGTGGTGCTTACTTTCTGTTAGTGGTTAGGAGACCAGAAATAGTGAGGAATAGGGGACAACTGCTAATGATAACAAGGTTTGCTTTTGGTGTGATGAAAATATTCTGAAACATAATGGTAATAGACAAAGATTTATGTATGTATGTATATCTATGATTGAAAGGAAGAGTGACAGGTAATCTTTTTTAAAAAATTTTTTTTAATTATAAAGACTTTATTTATTTGTAAGTCAGAGTTAGAGAGAAAGAGAGAGAGGTCTTCCATCCACTGGTTCACTGTCCAGATGGCCTCAACGGCCAGAGCTGCGCTGATCCGAAGCCAGGAGCCAGGAGCTTCATTTGGGTCTCCCATGCTGGTGCAGGGGCCCAAGGACTTGGACCAACTTCTACTGCTTTCCCAGGCCATAGCAGAGAGCTGGATTGGAAGTGGAGCAGCCCAGACTTGAACCGGCACCCATATGCGATGCTGGCACTGCAGGCGATGGCTTTAACTACTGTGCCACAGCGCCAGCCCCAGATGATCTGATCTGCTAGTTCACACCCAAATGGGTGCAATAACCAGGGCTGAGCCAGGAACTCCATCTGGGTCTCCTGCATGGGTGGCAGGGATCCGGATGTTCATGGGCAGTCACTCGCTGCTTTCCCAGGTCATTAGTAGGGAGCTGGAAAGAAACAGTGCAGCCAAAACTTCAACTATCATTCCAGTGTGGGATGCGGGAGTTCTAAGTGGCGGCTTAATCTGCCACAGCACAGTGCTGCCTCTTGTTAGTGGTGATATTTTACAACCTTGTGAATCTAGTGAAAAAAGAATCACTGAATTATAAAAATAAGAATTTTTTTAAAAAAGTTATTTTACTTGAAAGAGTTATACAGAGAGAGAAGGAGGCAGAGGGAGAGAGAGGTCTTCCATCTGCTGGTTCATTCCCCAAATGGCCACAACAGTCGGAGCTGCACCAATCCGAAGCCAGGACTCAGCAGATTCTTCTGGGTCTCCCACGCTGGTGCAGGGTCCCAAGGACTTGGGCCATCTTCTGCTTTCCCAGGCCGCTGCAGAGATCTGGATCGGAAGTGGAGCAGCCGGGTCTCGAACCAGCGCCCATATGGGATGCTGGCACTGCAGGCAGCCGCTCCACTCGCTATGCCACAGCTCCAGCCCTTAAAAATAATAAAATTAAAATGAACCAGGGCTGATGATGTGGCATGGGGGTAGAGCCGCCACCTGTAATATCAGCATCCCATATGGGCACTGATTCATGTCCTGGCTGCTCCACTTCCAAATCTGCTCTCTGCTAATGCACCTGGGTGGGCAGCAGAGTATTGCCCAAGCGCTTGGACCACTGCTCCCACGTGGGAGACCCAAATGAAGCTCCTGACCCCTGCCTTTAGCCTGGTTCAGCCCCAGCTGTTGCAGCCATCTGGGAGGGTGAACCAATAGATGGAAGACTTCTCCCTCCCTCCCTCCGTAACTTAGCCTACTAAGCCTCATCACTGGCCCCTAAGGATTTATTTATTTGAAAGAGTCATAGAGGCCGGCGCCGCGGCTCACCAGGCTAATCCTCCGCCTAGAGGCGCCGGCACACTGGGTTCTAGTCCGGTCGGGGCGCCGGATTCTGTCCCGGTTGCCCCTCTTCCAGGCCAGCTCTCTGCTGTGGCCAGGGAGTGCAGTGGAGGATGGCCCAGGTGCTTGGGCCCTGCACCCCATGGGAGACCAGGAAAAGCACCTGGCTCCTGGCTCCTGCCATCGGATCAGCGCGGTGCGCCGGCCGCAGCGCGCCGGCCGCGGCAGCCATTGGAGGGTGAACCAACGGCAAAGGAAGACCTTTCTCTCTGTCTCTCTCTCTCACTGTCCACTCTGCCTGTCAAAAAAAAAAAAAAAAAAAGTAAGAAAGAGTCATAGAAGGAGAGAGAGACACAGATAACTTCCATCCACTGGATCACTCTCCCTGTGGCCGCAATAGCAAGGGCAGGGCCAGGCCAAAGCCAGGAGCTTCATCCAGGTCTCCTACGAGGGTGCAGGGACCCAGTTACTCCAGAACCCCAGCCCCAAAGCACTTTTTTTAGTGCTTCCCCTTTTCTCCCGAGAGGCTTTTCTTGACTGATGACTGAGGAGGCCTAAGTTGGTCATTCAAGTGACAAGCAGTGTTCTCCTAGTCCCCATGTAGTTGGTAGCTGCTGGTAATCTCTGAGCAGCTGTTTGAAGTGGGCTTGCTTTTGTTCTCTTGAGGTACGGAAGTTGCTTCATTAGTCACCTGGTGAAGAGCTAGGGAACAGAGTAACAGGAAGGTCTGCCTGTGCCCAGGTTCGAGGCCCTGTTCTGAAAGTGGCAGCTCTAGACTGCAGTGACTAGACTTCTTAGCAGAGAATCTAAATTTTCCAGGAAAGAGTCTTATTTCTTTATGAGGGCTAGACTTTTAACATCAGGTGTCGTGTCTAGTGTCACAAGGAACCTATCCAGAAAGAGGACTTACTTAGGTTTACTTGACACATCAGTCAATCTTGCTGTTTCCTATAGGGGGTCACAGAAAAGGTATCCCAGTCTCTGCAGTGCCCCACCAGAAGGAAATGAGGGTTTTGTTATGCTGAGAAGCACAAGTGCACTCCTGTACAGCCAGTGTTTCACTGCTCGCCCAAGTACCTGACCCTTTGGGGAGGGTCACCGTTTCTGGCACATACAGTAGCTTGAAACTAGGATTCGTTCCACAGTGGGAGGAAAGGCCAGCAGTTCTGGAGTGGAGAGAGGCAACTGAACTGGCTGTAGGGTTCTGCCTCTGCTGTGAGCTTTAGACCTGCTGGAAGATTCCAGGGCACATGACTTCACCATGGTGTGATTTTTTTGGCCTATCAGTGTAGAAAAACAGTACTGATGGTTCAGGCAACTGTCTATGTTTGTGTCTAATAAAATTGTGGCAGAGTTCCATTATTTTCTTTGGAGTTAATGTCTCCCCAGAATTCCTTTGTGCTATAATTTTTTTTTTCCTTTTTAGAAATAAAATTTTCAAGTGAAGGTATTTGGTGCAGTGATTAAAATACCCTGCCTGGGATACCTGCATCCCATTTTGGAGTGGCTGGGTTCAAGTCTTGGTTACACGTCCAGTTCTAGCTTCCTGCTAATACGTGCACCCTGGAAAGCATCAGGAGATGGCTCAGGTGGATCCCTGCCCCTCACATGGGAGACCTGGATTGAATTCCAGGCTCCTGGCTTCAGCCTGGCCTGGCCCTTGCTATTGTGGGCATTTGGAGAGTGAACTAGTGGATGGAATATCTCTTTCTCCCTGTCTCTATCGCTGCCCTTCAAGTTAAACGAAAATAAATAAAAATAAAGAAGAGATAAAATTCCTTGACTTGAATAACTTTGTGTCTTCAGTGGGCAAGAACCTTATCCTAGTCTGCCCAGGGTATATGATGTCTTGTATTTTTTTTTTTCTGCCGTCCTCCTCTCAGGCCTGATGCAAAGACACTCAGAAGAATGATGTCATACTCTTTCTCTGAATCTTATTAAAGGAAACTTCCAGATGTTATGGACAAGTATAGAACGGTTACTCATGTCCATGTTCCACCTTGCTTTTTTTAGTGTGAAACTGCATTTATATCACATAATTAAAATTTTATTGCTATAAAATATACAAAACAAAATGACCACTTTATTGATTTTTAAGTGCACGGCTTGGTGGCATTGAGGGCGTTCACGCTGCTGAGCATCTGCCTCCCCCTCCTCAGAGCAGTTTGGGAATAAACTGTTCTGTTTTTTAGTTCTATGAACTTAACAGTTACTTCATATGAGAAGAATCATAGAATATCTGTTCTATTGTGTCTGGCTTAAGTTCATCTACACTGTAGCGTATATCTGAATAGTATTTCATTGTATGTGTATACCACATTCTGTTTGTCCCTTTACTGATGGATACTTGGGTTGTTTCCATCTTTTGTTTATTGTGAGTAATGCTGCTGTGAACATTGGCATACAAGGATAGTTTTGAATCCTTGTTTTTAATTCTTCTAGGTAAATTGCTTGGTCATATAATTCTATGTTTAACTTTTAAAAACATTATTTTTGGGCCAGTGCCGCAGCTCACTAGGCTAATCCTCCACCTGCGGCACCGGCACCCCGGATTCTAGTCCCAGTTGGGGTGCTGGATTCTGTCCCAGTTGCCCCTCTTCCAGTCCAGCTCTCTGCTGTGGCCCGGGAGTGCAGTGGAGGATGGCCCAGGTGCTTGGGCCCTGCACCCGCATGGGAGACCAGGAGGAAGCACCTGGCTCCTAGCTTCGGATCAGCGCGGTGCACCAGCCGCAGTGCGCCAGCCACAGTGGCCATTGAGGGGTGAACCAATGGAAAAGGAAGACCTTTCTCTCTGTCTCTCACTGTCCACTCTGCCTGTCAAAAAAAATTTTTTATTAGACAACTCTTGTTTGCTGATTCACTTCTCAGATGCCTGCAGTGGCTGGGCTGAGCTGGGAGCTGGCAGCACAATCTGGGTCTCCCATGTGGGTATCGGGAGCCCAGTTCCTTGAGCCCTCATCACTGCCTTTCAGGGTGTGCATTGGTGGGAAGCTGGAGTCAGGAGGCAGGAGCAGGAATTGAATCCAGGCACTCTCATGCAGGACACAGGCATCTTAGCCCCTAGGCTACACACCTGCTTTCTGGTTAACTTTTTCAGGAACAGCCAAACTATTTTTACAGTGGCTGTACCACTTTACGGTCCCATTAGCAGTGTAAAAGGGTTCCTGTTTCTTCATATTCTGGACAACACTTACCCCAGTTTTTTTCTTTTGATGATAGCTATCTTCAAGGATGTAAAGTGGTAGATCATCACAGAATTTAACACAAAAAATTATTTTTCAGACAGTTTTCATAGACATAAGGGAAAAACCCTGTGTCATTCAGTGACCTTCGTTGTGTCCGGAGCCCTTGTACCACCTGTCAGCAGGGTTAGCGGGTGGCAGATTGGGCCTGGCCCAAGTCTCCCCTACTCTTTGCACTGAGACCCAGAGGATGACTTACGAGAATTCCTTGGCAATGTGTGTATTCTTCTTCTTAGCTCCCAGGAGGCAAAGAGTCCAAAGGTGGAGCTACACTGCCACTCCGACGTCCCTTTCCAGATGCTGGACGGCAACAGCGGCCTGAGCTCTGAGAAGATCAGTCACAACCCATGGAGCCTGCGCTGTCACAAGCAGCAGCTGAGCCGCATGCGCTCCGAGTCCAAGGACCGAAAGCTCTACAGTATCCTTGCGGCCCGTGGCTGAGGTCCCTCATTTCCAGGGACACCTCTCTGACCTCATCTCCCTGTTCATAGGCTCTTGCTTTCCTTTCGTTAACATGTTGTTTTTTCCGCATGCTTTTCAGGTAGAAGCTGACTGAAGGTTCCTAAGACGTGGCAACCTAGCACAGTTCTGTCTCTGTAATGATAGAAATGCTCTGTACCTGTGCTTTTCAGTGTGGTAGTCACTGTAGTCACTGGCCGCGTTGCATAGCTGACATGTGTTTATTGTGACTCAGGCACATTTACGTTGTAATTAAAATTTACATTTAATTACGTTTAAGTCACATGTGGCTCGTGGCTATCATGTTGATAAGTGTATGTCTGGAATCAGATTTTTGTCTGGAATCAGATTTTAAAAAATGATAAATACTATGCCTGTGAAACATAAAATAATGAGGTTTTGTTTTCAAATGAATTTTTAAAATTTAAAAATTTTGAGAGGCAGAAGAGACATACAGAGAGCTCTCATCTGCTGGTTTACTCCCCAGGTGCCGTGAACTCAATCCAGATCCCCTGTGTGAGTGGCAGGAACCCAATTAATGAAGCCATCACTGCTGTCTGCTAGGGTCTGATTTAGCAGGAAGCTAGGGTCAGGAGCTGGAGTAACATGTTGAACCCAGTCAGCTTGGCATTCCTAATTGCCAAGCCAAACACCTGCCCCATAAAGTTGATTGTTCTTTTTATCTAATTGAACGGCAGACTTACGGAGAAAGAGAGAGAGAGATCGAGATCTTCCATCTGGTTCACTCCCGAATTGATGGCAACAGCCAGCACCTGGCCAGGCTGAAGCCAGAGCCAGGAACTCCATCTGGGTCTGCTACATGGCTGCAGGAGCCCAAGTACTTAGGTCACCATCTGCTGCTTTCCCAGATGCACTATCAGGGAGCTGGATTGGAAGTAGAGCTGCCCAGGACATGAATTAGTGCTCCCATGGGGTGCTGGCATCACAGGTGGTATCTTAACCCACCGTGCCTTGATGCTGGCCCCTAATTTCAAGATGCTAAAAAGTATGGTAAGTCTTACATGTACTATACTGAAGCAGTAGACATCTAACAACAAATCCCGCCCGAGAAGCTGAGGGAAAGCACATGGAGTACTTCACATGTAGATAATGCGGTTAATTTTCACAGCCATCTGTAGAGGGAGGTTGTAACATTGATTCCCATTTTACAGATGAAGAAGTGGAAGCATGGGGTGAAATGTGCCTGAGCTAATGAGTGATGAAGCCAAGATGAAGAGCCTTTGCTCTCAGGTGCTGTTGGGAGGTTCCTGCAGCCTCCTCAGCTTTCATCATCATTGGTTTACAGGTTACAGCAGGTGATGACGTTGATTACAGGCCAAATTTATCGGTTTTCTGTTAAGTTTCTTTCCATAGAATTGGGAGGTATTAAATGTTCATTATCAGAGTGGTGCCGAATGTCTGTCCTCAAAAATGTGATTACCTTCCAGCATCCAGATGTGGCTTTGCAGCCTTGGCAAGCATGCAGCAACTCCCTACCTTTTATACAAAAGCTCAAAGAAAGAATGTTGCAAGTAGTATATTTGGATGAAGATAAGAATGTAAATGCCAGGATATTAGGGCTATAGAGCTACTTTGAGCAGTAGATCCTAATGTATTAAGTTTGAGTGTATATTCTACTGGCTTGAAATTGAGTGAGATCCAGCGTTTTCTGAACTTTGCCATTTGAGCATGTTAGAAACTGTTTTCCTCATTTTTGTAGTGATGCTGTGAAGATAGCTTGCTTAGATCTTAGGCTTGGGTGAGGTGCTGGTTTACTGGTGATAAGGATGTGTCCAAATCTGTCCCTGGCTGCTTGACTGTGTATTGCCTGCAAGATAGATCTGAAGGATAAAACATGAGTGGGCATGGTGTAAGCACACAGTGGGAAATTATTTAGCCCTGGAAAGGAGGGTCTTCTGGTACATGCTCATAGCATGGTGAACCTTGAAGACACCATGCTGGATGAAATAAGCCAGATGCAAAAATGGCTGCTGGGAGAGCCGGCGCCACGGCTTACTGGACTAATCCTCCACCTGTGGCACCAGCACCCCAGGTTCTAGTCCCGGTTGGGGTGCCAGATTCTGTCCCAGTTGCTCCTCTTCCAGTCCAGCTCTCTGCTGTGGCCTGGGAGTGCAGTGGAGGATGCCCAAGTGCTTGGGCCCTGCACCCCATGGGAGACCAGAAGAAAGCTTCTGGCTCCTGGCTTTGGATCAGTGCAGCGCTGTGGCGGCCATTTGGGGGGTGAACCAACAGAAAAGGAAGACCTTTCTCTCTCACTGTCCACTCTGTCCCCCCCCCCCCAAAAAAATGGCTGGTAGGATTCCACTGACGTGGTACCCAGAGCAGACACATTCACAGAGGCAGAAGGGAGAACAGAGGTTCCCAGGGACTGCAGGCAAGATTGGGGAGCTAGTGTTTCATGGGCATAGAGTTGCAATTGAGGAAGATGAAAAAGTTAGAGATGGATGGTGGTGATGGTTGTGCGTTGTGAACTGTGTGTTTTAAAAAGGTGAGATTTATGGTGTGTATATGTTACCACAAAACATTTTTATGAAGAAGCCAGAGCACATAGCCCACACGAGAGGCGGTGAGTTGAAGACTGATCACATCAGTGGAGAGCGCCCTCTCCCATGAGAGACGCGCACTTGTGCTCTGCTGGCTGGGCAAGGCCAGTGTTCTTGTTGTGCTCCTTGACCATGGCTCAGAGTTCCTCCTGCTTGAAAACGTGGTGCACCACTTCAAGTACCCCTGTGTGCTGGACCTGAAAATGGGCACCCGGCAGCATGGTGACGACGCGTCGGCCGAGAAGGCAGCCCGGCAGATGAGGAAGTGTGAGCAGAGCACGTCCGCTTCGCTGGGTGTCAGGGTCTGTGGCATGCAGGTGAGTCAGCCCTGGAGGGAGCCTGGGTGCTGCTGCCTGCCACCAGTATCCTCCTGCTCCGTTTTTTGGTCCAGAGTTCCTCTGAGAAGAGTCGCGGGGGTGTCCTTAGGCGTGTCTTGCCTGAGCCCTCTGTCCTTACCTGTTGACCTTGATCTGGACTCCAGGTACAGAGCCACTCTGAGAGCCTCCTGCCTCAACTTTGGGGCAAGAGAAATTCTTGTCTGTCAACAAGATGTTCTGAATTAGAGACTATCTGAGCCCCATAGCAGCTGGAAGGAGGGCTCCCAAGGTGACGGCAGGAAACTCAGCATCTGGTATTGGCTGTCTTGGCGCTTGATGGGAAAACCTGAGAAGGTGGCTCTCCAGCTGGGGTAGGTGGTGAGCGGAGAAGCTCAGGGCCATCAGAGTGCCTTCCAGAGCATGCTTCCTGGTAACTCACCTGTGTGTCTTCTGGGGTTTCAGGTATACCAGCTGGACACAGGGCATTACCTCTGCAGGAACAAGTACTATGGCCGAGGGCTCTCCATCGAAGGCTTCCGCAATGCCCTCTATCAGTACCTGCACAACGGCCTGGACCTGCGACGCGACCTCTTTGAGCCTATCCTGAGCAAACTGCGGGGCCTCAAGGCTGTGCTAGAGCGGCAGGCCTCCTACCGCTTCTACTCCAGTTCCCTGCTTGTCATCTACGATGGCAAGGAGTGCCGCTCTGAGATGCGTCTCAAGCACCTGGACATGGGGCTCCCTGAGGTGGCTTCACCCAGTGGCCCCAGCACCAGCCCCAGCAGCACCAGCCCTGAGGCAGGCCCTTCCTCTCCACCCAAGGTGGATGTCCGTATGATTGACTTCGCACACAGCACATTCAAGGGCTTCCGGGATGACCCCACCGTGCACGATGGGCCGGACAGAGGCTATGTGTTTGGCCTGGAGAACCTCATCAGCATCATGGAGCAGATGCGAGACGAGAACCAGTAGGCCTGGTTCTGGGCCCCCAGAACCCTTTCCTCTTCACCCGCAGGCAGGGACCATTGCTCTGAACTCGCCAGGAGGACACACAGACTTGCTTTTAAAGGGTTATATTTCTCTTTGGTGTAAACTAAAAGAAATGTTTTTAGCTGTAGCCTGGAATCCATATATATAAAATGAAGGAGGGCACAACATACGTCCTCTCAGCCAGGCTCCTTAGCTCTGTGGCTCTGACTGCTGTGTCCAGGCTGATACAGGAAGGCAAAGATGCCCCCGGTGGGCGTGGCAACAGGTACAGGGTGCCCTGGGACATTGGTTTCTCTTGCCTGGATCTCTGGCTACAGAGCCCTGCTGATTGTAGGGTGAAGCCCTGGGCTGGCGCAGGGCCCCTTCATGCCCACTCATCCTTTGTTCCTCTGAATTAGAGAGGATTGGCCATCCACCTTTTGGGGGCTTTCCAGTCTCCTCCTGCTGCAGGTGTCAGCCAGCTCTGTAACAGGTGCCTCAGGGCACAGCAGAGCTGACTGCCCACTGCATCCTTCTCAGTTCGGCCTCTGGTGTGGGGCGAGATTCGTGAAGCTGAGCTGAAGCCAACTCACGGCAGTGCGCAGGCCCTGGGTTCCTCAGGCACCCATTGGCAGGCCAACCTGCTCCTCCTCTGCCCGCAACCCCGGCCAGCCTGTCTCACCGAGATCCCTTGCCTAAGGAGGCCACTGCTTTCTGCCCCACTGAAGGGGACACAGCTCTGTGGGCTGGCCTCAGGGTCTCTGGTGACTCTGGCCCTGACAGTATTTGCAGCTTCCTGCTTTGGGTTGGAGGCCACTGCCTCTAGTTAGGGTAGCTGTGCTGCCTCTGGTGGGCCACTCCTGCCAGGGCACAAGGGCTGTGGTCCACTCAGGGTCTCACTTTCCCCCAGGCCACGCTCAAGACAGCAGCCTGTTGGGAGGCAGCCCAGCTCCTGGGCCTAGAGGAAGAACCTTAAGCTTGTCTATTCATAGGGACATTGGGCCCTGGGTGCAGGTGCCCAGATTCTGCTAACGAGAATGTCTGTGTTTGATCCTGGGCTCCCTCAGTTTGTCCATTTGTTCACCCACCCGCCCCTGTCTCCGGGAGGCTCCCCCTGGGGAGGAGCGTCGGTTTTCAGCGTGTACTGATTTCCTTCATGCTCTCCTCAGTGCAAGATTCCCTGGCCGTTTCTGAGGTTAGCTTTTACGCCGGTGCCCTTCCTCAGCAGGTGCTGCGTGTCAGAGACCTGGTAACAGGACGGGTTGTAGACGGCACTTCCCCGCTGGCTGAGCGCCTCCCCAGGGGCCTGGAGCGTGGCGGCCTTAGCACTCACTGGGGCAGTGAAGGCTCAAGAAGCCAGCCTTCTTTCCCATCCTTGTCGTCTCCCTGCTGCCTCTGACACGGGTGGCCAGGTGACATAGCACTCAGCCATTGCCAAGGTTAGCACCCTCTCCAAACCTGGGGCCACCATCGTCCCCTGGGGCTTTGTCCCTGTCTTGGTGTTGAAGGTAAACCTGCTGGCCTGTGTTAGTGAAAGATGATGTGGTCCTTGGCAGTGCAGCTTCTTGAGAGGGCTCCTTGAAGGATCCCATCCCCCCGCTCTCTGACCCTGGTGCCCATGGGGCAGGTTCCCATTGCTTGGGCCTGGGAGGGGCAGTTTGCCTGTTTCTGGTTTGTAATGACCATCTTCTCTCTTGTACCATTCTGTGGCTTCCTTAGTGTAGACAGTCGTTCCCTAGCAGGGTAGGGGATAGGACAGAGGGTCTGGGGCCACTCTGGACTGCCCAGTTTGTAGATTGGGGAGCAGATTCTGCCCTGTTCTGCTGCTGCTCACAGCGAGGGAGGCTGTCCCCACTTACACTCAGTGTTTTCCTGGCACTAAAGAGGAAGGGCCTGCAATCTCCTGCTGCTTCCCAGGGCAGGGACCTCTTCAGCACTTTGACACCTGCAGACAGCCAGCCCTGTTAGGGGTGAGGTGTGTGCGTGCACATACATTCTCTTCCTGCCAGGGCTGCTTCTCCCTGTCCCTGCTAGGCCCTGTCTCCCCAGCCCCAATTTGGGACCAAAGTGCAACGTGGGATCATGGGTTGGGGCCCTCAGGTGACCCCTCTAGTGCTTTCCTGGGACAAGCTGACACCAGCCCCCGGGATTGGATGGGATGGTGGTGCTTAAAGAGGAAGGGGACCAGTGTAGCAACTTGCCAGGGGCCCCGCCCCTACCCCTCTGGGCCTGTGCAATGGGCGTGGGGATTCCCAGCAAAAGCCAGGGGCCTGCGCTAGTTCTGTAGCTGCTGTTCACGCGCTCACACCTGGCCACGTGCACGTTCCCTAGATGCAGATTGCTTTGAACTTTAAAACTGTACCTACCATGTGGTTATGTTTGTGTCGATTTAAATTTTTAACGGGAAAAAAGCGGAGAACCCTGGGAAGGACTTAGTTCCTTTGCTTCTCCGGGGGAAGTTCGGGGAATCGCTCTCTGCGCTTTCATAGAAACTCAGCCTGTCCACGCCTCCCGAGGCCTGCGTCACATTCGACACGTGGCTCCGCCGGCTCGGCGCAGTTGCTTTTTCTCGGGACCCTGCGTGTGGGAGGGGTTGCTTGGGCGGAGCCCGCCCCTTTCTGTGCACCTAGCGCTGCCCGCCCCGCTTGTGTCTGAGATCGTGTATGTCCAAATAAAGCCGCTAGAAACAAGTGTGCCCGCGTCTTTGTGAAAACCTCGTGGCTTCCGGAAAGACCGGCCTAGCAGGCTGCCAGCCTCATCGCCGCCGCCGGCTCCATCCTCGTCCCGCTCGCCCGCGCCGAGGCTGGGGGAGTGCAGCTGCGTCGCGGCGGACGCTGGGAGGGATAGGGGAGGAGGCCGCGCCCTTGCCGCCAGTTCCGCCTTTGGATCCGCCAATGAGGAGCTGACCCGCTGGGTCCCGTGTGGGTCCCCATAGCAACCCGGCGCGCTCAGCCTCGCATTGGCTACGTCGGTTGCTGCGGCGCAGACCGGCGCTCCGACGCGGCGGCGGTGCCACGTATGCGGCAGCTGATTGGTGCGCTCCAGGACACGTCACTGGCCGCGCCGGGTCCGGCCCGAGTTCCGGGCCCGCGGCCCTCTGCTCCGCGTTTGCTCCTGGTTTGTGGCGGCCCGGCCCTGGCGTCCGGCGGAGAGTGGACCAGGTGGAACCAGAGTCGGTCAGTCTGGCTGGCAGAGGGCGCGGGGCGGGGCACGGCCGGGCGGGCCGCTCCGCCTTGGCTCCTGGGACTGAGTCTCCCGTCGCCCGCAGGCGCGATGAAGGCACTGATCTTGGTGGGCGGCTATGGGACACGGCTGCGGCCGCTGACGCTGAGCACTCCGAAGCCACTGGTGGATTTCTGCAACAAGCCCATTTTGTTGCACCAAGTGGAGGCCCTTGCCGCGGTGAGGTCCGGGGACAGGGTTGGGCCAGGCGGGACGAAAGATGGCTGGCGACGGGACCGGCGGAGGGGTTGGTGGGAGCCTGTGCCTCCCCTGCTGAGCCCTCCTGCCTGTCCGCTGTGCTGTCCAACAGGCAGGTGTGGACCACGTGATCCTAGCTGTGAGCTACATGTCGCAGGTGTTGGAGAAGGAAATGAAGGCGCAGGAGCAGAGGGTGAGGCCTTGACTCTTGCCCTTTTCTTTAGTGCCTGGCCAGCTTCCCACCTTGAGGGAGAAGTTGACCAGGTGATTTCTCCCTTCCAGTTGGGAATCCGAATCTCCATGTCCCATGAAGAGGAGCCTTTGGGGACAGGTCAGTGCAGATAGGAAGCCCCTTGGGAAAGGTTTAGAGCTTTCGGGAAAGGGAAAGACCTGGCCTGGGTGGAGTCCTGGTCCAGGTGTTCAGAGCCTTAACAAGGCGGCACCTTGGTCCTGTTTCCCTAGCTGGGCCCCTGGCCCTGGCCCGGGACCTGCTTTCCGAGACGGCAGACCCTTTCTTCGTCCTCAACAGTGACGTGATCTGTGACTTTCCCTTCCAAGCCATGGCGCAGTTCCACCGGCACCATGGCCAGGAGGGCTCCATCCTGGTAAGAGACCAGGTCTTCCTGCTCTAACATTCCCTCTCCCCGTGCCCAGCCTTGAACCACCTCCTTTCGTTACGGGTATGGAGCTGTGCAGCATGTATCTTTGAAGAGATCAGAGCATGCACGTCCAGGTTCAGGAACGCTGGACCAGGCCTGGGCCCCCCTGTATTCAGGTGACCAAGGTGGAGGAACCCTCCAAGTATGGTGTGGTGGTGTGTGAGGCTGAAACAGGCCGTATTCACCGCTTTGTGGAGAAGCCGCAGGTGTTTGTGTCCAATAAGATCAACGCAGGCATGTACGTCCTGAGCCCTGCCGTGCTGCAGCGCATCCAGGTGTGTAGGGACAGCTGCTGGGGGGCTGGGCTGGGACAGGCCCCTGGCGCCATGACCCTGCTCACGAGCTGCCCACTCCCACAGCTGCAGCCCACGTCCATTGAGAAGGAGGTCTTCCCCGTTATGGCCAAGGAGGGGCAGCTATATGCCATGGAGCTGCAGGGTGAGGCAGGGAGGCACAGGGTGGGGGTGGTCTGTGGCTGGGCTGAGCCCCCTGATGCACCCGTCCCTGCAGGCTTCTGGATGGACATCGGCCAGCCCAAAGACTTCCTCACCGGGATGTGCCTCTTCCTGCAGTCGCTGAGGCAGAAGCAGCCCGAGCGCCTGTGCTCGGGCCCTGGCATCGTGGGCAACGTGCTCGTGGTGAGCTCCCTGCCCAGCCCCTGCTGGTCAATTTGTTAAAGATTTATTTATTCATTTGAAAGGCAGAGTTAGAGGCAGACGCGGAGAGACGTCTTCCGTCTGCTGGTCCACTCCCCAAATGGCCACAACGGCCGGAGCTGAGCTGATGGAAGCCAGGAGCGTCTCCGGGTCTCCTGCGGGGGTGCAGAGGCCTAAGCCCTTGGGCCATCTTCTTTCCCAGGCTGTGGCGGAGTAGCCGGGGCGGCACTGTGGCATCGCCTCCTGCAGTGCCCACATCCCATGTGGGTGCCGATTTGAGTACCGGCTGCCCCACATCCAGTCCAGCTCCAGCCATTGTTGCCAGTTGGGGAGTGAACTGGAGGATGGAAGACAAATCTCTGCCTCTGCCTCTGCAATAAATAAATCTTAGGGGGGAAAAAAAGAAAGGAGGGGAGCAGCCGGGACTCGGACTGGCGCCCATATGGGATGCTGGCATTGCAGGCAGTGGCTTCATGGGCTAGGCCCCCAGCCCCTTATCGGTTCTCTCAGGCCTGGGTGACAGGTGGCCCACTTGCACTTTCCCCGTGGCCCTCAGGACCCAAGTGCCCGGATTGGTCAGAACTGCAGCATCGGCCCCAACGTGAGCCTGGGGCCTGGTGTGGTGGTGGAGGACGGCGTGTGCATTCGGCGCTGCACGGTGCTGCGGGACGCCCACATCCGCTCGCACTCCTGGCTCGAGTCCTGTATCGTGGGCTGGCGCTGCCGTGTGGGCCAGTGGGTAAGCCTGTGGGTGGGGCCAGGTAGGCGGAGGGGCGGGGACGCACTGTGGCTGACGCAGCCTGCTCTGTCCCCCGGAGGTGCGCATGGAGAACGTGACTGTGCTGGGCGAGGACGTGATCGTCAACGACGAGCTCTACCTCAACGGGGCCAGCGTGCTGCCGCACAAGTCCATCGGCGAGTCGGTGCCGGAGCCACGCATCATCATGTGAGGGCCCCGCAGGCCGAGCTGCCGTGCCCTCGGGCCGGGGTGAGGGCCCTGGACTTGCGGGGGAGGACTGAAGGCCACCGGAGCTTGTTGGACACCTGCCTTCTCCGCGGGCTCCCCACTGGGCACCCTGCACATGGCCCACTCCCCCGAAGAAGGGCCGCGGCCAGGGCTGTCTGGAATAATAATTTAATGCTCGCTGTGGCCCTGACTCCTAGTTCAGCTCAGGCACAGTTAGGGCCGTGGCTAGGCTCCCACCAATCAGACTGCACACAGGCTAGGAGGTTGGAGGTGGCAGGGAAGGTGGCAGGGTGAGGGGAGCTCATAAATAGGGCCCAGCCTGGGGTCTGGGTCCGAGGGTGGAGGTTCCAGAATGCTGTGGGCTAGGCAGCCGAGGAGGTGGAGGTGGTGGTGGTGGTGGTGGTGGCGGCGGCGGCGGCGGCACCACTGGCACTGGCTCCCTTCTCCCAGTCCTCTACTGACACAATGGTGGCTTTGCAGAAGAAGCAGTCCTTGTTGTTCATCAGGTGCTGATCGATGCAGGCTCTGCAACACCGGGGCGGGGGGCGGGGGTGAGCGCTGCACGGGGTCCCTGTGCCCCTACCTGCAGATGCCTGGAGGCTACTTACTTGCAGGACTTGTGGCCACAGGGCTGGAACACGGCAGAAATGGGGTGGGCGTAGCAGATGGGGCAGAGGTCCTCCTCACTGGTGGGCTGTAGGAGGGAGCGTTAGGGCGGGCTCAGCTGGGGCTGGACGCTGCTGTCTGTGGGTGTGCGGCGCTCCTACTCACCAGGGAAGCAGCTGCTGCCTGGGCGGAGGCGGAGGTCAGGTGCGCCAGCATCTGTTCCACCTGGGCCAGCTCCTCAGCACTGATGTAGTCCGCATCTGGGGGGCAGGAGGTGGGGTCAGGCCCACTACGGCCCTGGAGCCTAGTGCCTCCCTTGTCCCAGTCTGGGAGCCGGCTGTTCTTGGGGCTGAAGACCACGCCCAGTCTCTGGTCTTGCCCTAGGCCACTCACAGCTCTGCAGGGAGAAGCGCTTCCGGTCAGGGGCAGGCAGGGCAGCGCCAGGTGCTGGGGGCTCTGGTTGCCCCAGAAGGTAGCTGATGGAGCGGAGCTGGAAGCAGGGGTCAGCCAGGAGCACGGACGTGGCTCGCTCTGTCCTGGGGAGGGGCGGGTTTAAGGGCAGTGAGAAGGCTTGGGGCCAGACAGGAGTCTCAGGGAGCAGGGGGTGTGGCAATTCCGACCATCCGTTAGCACACCCTTTGGCCTTTTCATCTCCCTGCTGCTTAGCCAACCCTCCGAGGTCCCGGATTCCAGAAAGATCCTACACAGCCAGGCCACCGTAAGGTACTCAAAGCCCACAGTACATTAACCCTTCCAAGCTACTTCAAATAAACAAACACGAATAGCTTAGAGACGTTCTTGCCGGATTCCCAACCGCATTCCCAACCGCTGCCCTTGGGATAGTGGCCCTCTGCTCGCGCCCCCTCTGGCGGCCACCCGGGACGCAGCCGCTCCGCCCCTTGCGACGGGAACCAATGGGAGCCGAGCGCCCCGCCCCCTGAGCCATGGCCTCCCGGGGAGTATTTAGGAGCCCGAGCGGGGCAGCACCGGGAGGCGGCTAGGAGAGCCGACCCAGGCGCGGAGTGCAGCGCGGCCCCGTCTCCCGCTGGGGGCCGTGGAGCGGCTGCAGCGCGCCTGGTGCCGCCTCGGCCCCAGGCCGTCCTTTGAACCACAGCGAGAGTGGGTGAGTCCAGGAGCTGCGACCCGCGCCCGGCCGCCGCCGCCACCATGGCCTGGCTGTTGCTGGGCGCAGTGCTGTGCATGCTGCGTGTCGGGCTAGGCACTGAGGGCTCCCCGCCTGCTGCGCCCCACAACTGCCCCTACAGATGCGTCTGCGCTGCCGACCTGCTGAGCTGTGCGGGTCTGGGGCTGCAGGACGTACCAGGTGCGTTACCTGCCGCGGCCGCACACCTCGACCTGAGCCACAACGCGCTCCAGCGCCTGCGCCCCGGCTGGTTGGCGCCCCTCTCCCGGCTGCACACCCTGCGCCTAGACCACAACGCGCTGGATGCGCTGGGTCGCGGCGTCTTCACCAATGCCAGCAGCCTGAGGCTGCTGGATCTATCCTCTAACGCACTGCGGGTCCTTGGCCGCCACGACCTCGACGGGCTGGGGGCACTGGAGACGCTGTTCCTGTTCAATAACCGCCTGGCGCACCTGGACGAGCACGCCTTCCACGGCCTGCGCGCACTGGGCAGACTCTACCTGGGCTGCAACGAACTCGCAGCCTTCTCGTTCGACCACCTGCACGGCCTGGGCGCGCCGCACCTGCGGACCCTGGACCTCTCCTCCAACCGGCTGGGGCACATCTCCGTCCCCGGGCTGGCAGCGCTGCCGGCCTTCCTCAAGAACGGCCTCTACCTGCACGACAACCCGCTGCCCTGCGACTGCCGCCTGCACCACCTGCTGCAGCGCTGGTATCAGCGGGGCCTCAGCGCCGTGCGCGACTTCGCCCGCGAGTACACGTGCCTCGCCTTCAAGGTGCCCGCCTCCCGCGTGCGCTTCTTCCAGCACAGCCGCATCTTTGAGAACTGTTCGGCTGCCCCAGCCCCGGGCCTCGAGCCACCGGAAGAGCTGCTGCACGCGCAGGTGGGTGGGTCCCTGAGGCTGCACTGCAACACCAGCACCCCGGCCGTGCGTGTGGCGTGGGTGTCACCGCAGCACGAGCTGCTCGTGGCGCCCGGCTCTCGCGACGGCAGCATCGCGGTGCTGCCCGACGGCAGCTTGGCCATAGGCAAGGTGCAGCAGCAGCACGCAGGCGTGTTCGTGTGCCTGGCCGTCGGGCCGCGCCTGCACCACAACCAGACCCTTGAGTACAACGTGAGTGTGCACTTCCCGCGCCCGGAGCCGGAGGCTTTCAACACGGGCTTCACCACGCTGCTGGGCTGTGCCGTGGGCTTGGTGCTGGTGCTGCTCTACCTGTTTGCCCCGCCCTGCCGCACCTGCTGCCGCTGCTGCCGCAGAGCCTGCCGCTGCTGCTGCCCGTGGCCTCGCGCGCCCAGCCCGCTCCAGGAGCTCAGCGCACAGTCCTCGGTGCTCAGCACCACGCCACCAGACGCGCCCAGCCGCAAGGCCAGCGTCCACAAGCACGTGGTCTTTCTGGAGCCGGGCAGGAGGGGCCTCAATGGACGCGTGCAGCTGGCAGTCGCCGAGGACTTGGATCTCTATAACCCGGTGGGCCTGCACCTCAAGGCCAGCTCCGAGTCTGCCAGCTCCACGGGCTCTGAGGGGCTCATGATGAACTAGGGGCCCAGACCTGGCCGGGCCCCGCCCCCTGCTGCAGGCAGAGAACGGCCGGAAGCTGCTGGAAAGCTCTGCACGGTCTCCCACATCCCGCGTGGGCCTCGACCTAAACCGCGATGGCCCCGCGTGCTGGCAGAGGGGTCGGCCTTAGCTGCCTCTGCCTCGCTGGGCGTGTAGTGCTGCTCTCCCTGCACACTCCCAGTGCCCGCCGGCGGGAGCTGAGTGCTGTTAGAGCCCTGGCACTGCAGCGCCAGGCCCCCGACAGGCTGCGGCAGCTTGCCCAGGAGGTCGCTCAGATCTAAGGAGGGGCTCCCAGGGACAGTAAGCCCCCACCTTCCAGAGGGCAGGGAGACAGACCTCCCCTCGGGTACAACACAACTTGCCCCTCCCCACCACCCTCCCTGCTCACAGCTTCAGCACGTCAAGCAGAGCCTGGTGGGCAGCCATACCCCGTGGGCGCCCGGCGTGAGCCCCCGCCCGAGGGGCTGTGCCCTCTCTGGGCAGAGGCGTCCATCACAGCCTGTCCCGTGGGCTCGTGGGACCACAGTGCAGGGCGTCCAGTGGTAAAAAGCCTGCCGAGCTCTGCCAGGCTGGGAGCGCCGGCCGGAACCCCATGTCCCTCGGGGGCAGGAGCCTCTTAAGCGCTGGCGCGGGCTGCAGTCTAATGGCTGGGGCGGTGCCCGGGCCTCATATGCATCTCACCACTCCTAAGAACGCGGGGGAGCGGGGGGGGCTGGGGACCCTCGAGGGTGGGGGTTGAGTGGGGAATCCACGGTGGCCCGGCCCCTGCGGTTGTGGAGTTTCTTAATAAAGGCGGTGCATGCTCATGCCGGAGCCTTGGCAGGTGCGGGGGCGCTCCGCGTCAGGCCTGGGTCCAGCAGCGCTCTCGCAGTGAGGGAGGCCCTCACCCCCACCCTGGCCCTCGTGCGCCGCCTGAGGCACGGCCACAAACCCCGCCCTGCGGGGGTCCCTGGTTCTCCTGCCCACCGGCTGTTTGGGCAGTTCAAGCCTCACCCTCTTCCCTGTGCTCCAAAGCCTGTACTGAGTCCCATTTCCACGACAGGCACACTGAGCCCCTAAGACACACGCAGCTCCCACGGGGGGCCCGCCCCCAGCACTCACTCTGAGGACGGACCGTGCACCAGGAGCCGCACCAGGATGCCCGTCACTGCCACCAGAATGGGGTAGTGGTCCACGCTCTCCAGGCCTAAGGGAAAGGTAGGGAAGGGATGACCCCAGGTGGCCCACAGCCCCAGGCCTGGCTGACTCAAGGGCGAGCCTGGCCGTCCCGCTGCAGACAGGCCGCCAGGAGCCGGGCACCCAGGTCCTCACCAGGCAGCCGCAGGGTGACCACACGGTCAAACAGGTTCCGCTCAGCTGTCACCCGGTTCAGCACCTGGTTCAGCAGCTGTGAGGGCAAGAGCCCATTGGTGGATGGGCAGGCTCGCATCAGGGCGTCCCCGGGGTCCCGCCCTCCTTGCCCGGATGGACACACCTGTGCCAGACGCCGCAGCAGCATCTCAGAGGTAGGCCGGGCCCAGTCGAGGAATATCTCGGGCACCAGGGTGATGGTCATCTCCAGGACACGCAGCAGGCTGACCGAGAGGTCAAAGCAGGTCGCACATACCTTGAGCTGCCGGCTGTCCACGAAGTTTCGCTCCAGGCGCTCTGCAGCCTGCTGGATCTGAGCCCCCAACACATGAGCAGGAAGCAGTGACAGCCTGACTGACCGCAGAGGCCCGCGACCCCCGGCCCGCAGGCCCCACCGCAGCCCACCTCTTGGATCATGCCGATGAACTCCGAGAAGGCCCAGTTGAGCTGGTTCAGGACGCTGTTGAGGAAGCTGGGCGCCACGTCGGGGCCCTGCCGCAGCAGGTCCGCCATGTGCTGCTGCAGCAGCGTGGAGGGGCAGGGCTCTGCGGGGCACAGGAGCTGGCGTCGGCAGGGGCTCCAGGACAGGGGCCCCTGCGGTCTGTCCCTGTCCTCACCCTCCGCCCTGAGCACAGATGGCTCCCTGGCGATGCTCAGGTCAGGAGGACAGGGGCGGGGGTTTAGGGCTAAACCCACCCTCTCCCTTGGCTGTACAACCACAAGCTCCCGCACCAAAGCCCTCCTAGCCAGAGCAGCCGCATGGCTCTGGGCCCCTCTCTGAAACTCTGGGTCAGACCTAGCCAGGGCGACTTGGATCCTTCCCCCCCGATTTCAAAGCCACCTCCAAGAGCCCACTCCTGTGCCTGTTGTCCTCTGTTGTGCTCCTCTGCCGCCCTTGGCCTGGCCTTGGCACATGGCCGAGGAGGTGGGCGCCATGTCTGGGCTGGCGGGCAGCAGTAACCAGAGCTCTCAGCCGCAGCTGGCCCGCATGCCTCCCCTCCCCTCCCGGTGCGAATCAATAGTCCCTGCCGCAGCAGGCTGGTATCCGCTTGCGGTTCAGTTCCGCCCCAGAGACAGGACCAAGACAATCGGCAAGGGCTTGCTGTGTGACTTTGCACAAGGCACTTGGCCTCTGTGGGGACACCTCTCAGACCAAGACACAGTCCCCAAGGGCAGACACACAGCAGGTGGCCGAGAGAGCCATGTTGCGGGGTGAGCCGTGTGTGGCGGGCCCTCTGCAAGCTAGACAGCCCAGGACCCTGGGCCAGGCTGTGGTGAAGGGCTTAGGCTCACCAGACTTTGCTGGACCCTCGACAGACAGCACAGCCTCTGTTCCCAAATGCCCCTTCCTCCAGGAAGCCCATGAGCACCCTCTGGGACTCTGGCCGACCAATCTGTGCCTCCAAGCCCTCGCCACATGTCCAAGGCTTAAGCCAAACCCTGGTTCTGGGGCCAGCAGATGACAAGGAGCAAAAGGACGCAGTGCTGGGACAAGGCCAGAGGTCAAGGAGCTGGCTCAGAGGGCGAGGCAGAGTTCACTGCAGGAGCTGCCGGGGGCTGGAGGGATGGGGCCTCCTCACAGTGACCCCTGCAGGCGTGCAGGCCCGGAAAGCACACATGGGGCTGAGGAGCAAGTGGGAGCAGCCCAGAGTCCCTGGGCTGGAAGGATGCAGAGAAAACGGAAACCCCAGAGGCCAGGCAGGGGCTCTGGGCCTAGCACAAGGCCAGGAGAGGCTGGAAGAGCCTCCAGGAACCCGAGCGGTAGGCACTCACCTGACCCGATACTTACTCTGCAGGCTGGGCAAACTGGCATCCTCGGGCTTGGTTTTCAGCAGGTGTGGTAGCCGTGTGTAGCGGTACCCAAACCCACAGCCCTGGGGGACGGATGGCAGTGGTCAGCAGAGCAGGGCAACCTCTCCATCCAGCTGGCCACAGCCACCCCCTCCAAGTCAGGCTTACCCTCCAGAGTCGCACCAGGATCCAGTTGGTCTGCGCCCAAGGCCGTTGCTCATAGGGAGCCAGGAGGCTCCTCACCATGGCAACACGCCTGTGAGGGCAAAGGGGTGGGAGTCCGGGGATGAGGCTGGGCACGTCGTGTGCAGGGCAGGGTGTGTGTGCCTCCCCCCAGACCCCCACTCACTGCTCCTCGGGGATCCGCTCCACAGCCCGCAGGGAGTGTGGGTAGCACACATAGCTGGCCAGGGCCTGCATCAGCGAATCTCGGATGTCTGCCGGGATAGGCCGGGCCTCAGCAAGTGCCTGGCCGGAGCCCTGGCCGCATGTCTTATGCCCATTCAGAATGCAGCCCACCAGGGCTGCCAGCCCAACCCCATCCCCTGGGCCCTCTGCAGGGCTTCTCACCAGTGCCCACGATACGCGTGTCGGCAAAGTGCTTGGCAAGGATGGCGGCCAGGCGTGTGAGGGTCTCTTCGTAGCCTGCAAGGGTGTGCAGTAAGAACTGGGAGCAAGGGGCTGGTGCTAGGGCTCAGTGGGTTAACGCCCTGGCCTGCAGAGCCAGCATCCCGTATGGGCGCCGGTTCTAGTCCCAGCTTCTTCACTTCCAATCCAGCTCCCTGACAGTGCACCTGGGAAAGCTGTGGAGGATGGCCCAAGTCTTTGGGCCCTTGCACCATGTGGGAGACCCAGAGGAAGCTCCTGGCTTCGGATAGGATCAGCTCTGGCCATTGTGGCCATTTGGGGAGTGAACCAGCGGATGAAAGACCTCTCTGCCTCTACCTCTGTAACTCTTTCAAATAAATAAACAAACCGGGAGCTGGGAGTGGGGGATCCCGAGGCAGGAATGCCCCTGGCAGGGTGGAAGGATCCAGGGTGGCATCTGGGGACATGGAGCAGGGCACTCACTGGCTGCTGGGGAAGGGGCAAAGGCAGATTCACTGTGGGGTGAGGACAGGTCCTGGACTCAAACCCGTGTCAGCACATGTGCCTATGAGCTGCACTCAAAGCCCCCGGGCACCCACAGCTCTGCCTCTGAATACAAAAGCCCACGCCGAGGCCAGGGTGCAGCACCAGGCAGGCCAGAGGCCCGACACTCAGCCCGACCCAAACCTCGGGTGCCCGGCCCGGCCCAGCCTGGAGTCAGTGTCTGCCAGAAGCCCCGAAGTGAGCCATTCCGCGCCGACCCCTGCCACACTCGGACACGGCAGCCACCTGGCAGCACCAGGAAGGAGAGGAAGGGGTGAAGGCCATGGGTCCCTCACCCTGCACTCCGCCTGGCCCGGGGAGGAGCGCTTGGTCCTGAGGCTGAGGCTGCAGGTGCCAGGGAAGGGAGCAAATGTTGGCTGTGGGCTGACGCAAGCAGGAACCTGCTGCCCCTTGTCCCTGTGGGGTGCACGCTGCGGGCAGGGGTGGCCCAGACCAGGGCTCATGCTAAGGGCCCCCTTGGTGCCACCCTTCCCTCACCCCAGCCAGAGTGGTCCCATTACCTGGGAGCTCCTCCATGCTGTGCACAGGGCCAAAGTAGTTCTTAAGAGCGCTGTAGCTGTTGATGGCCACGCTCAGGTAGAACTCGGGCATGAAAGCAAAGAGAGAACCCGTGCGATCGCCATGCTCGATGGTGCGCAGGCAGACACGCAGCAACCAGTAGATGTCCAACATCTTCTCCTGCAGAGAGCACACGGGGGCCGCTGGGCTGTCGGGCACGGCCAGGGGATCAGGAAAGACCTCCCTGGGGCCAGAACATCAGACGGAGAACTGGACTGCACCAAGTGTGGGCAGGGGCAGGCAACAGGTGTGCATGGGGCCTGGTGAGGGCAGCGCTGAGGACAGATGAGACCCAGGACTGCAAGAGGTGCTCACGACCACAGGTGCCTAGTGCATGGCAGGACAGCGCCGTGAGGGAGCCACAGCCTCGGCCTGGCCCGGGAAGGCAAGGCAACTAGATGGCCCGGGCTGGGAATGCACCACTGGGCTGTGGGGTCTATACTGCTTGGCGTAGTGGGGCCTCCATGGAGGTTAGAAGCACTACAGAAGCAGGCCTGCTGCTGGGCAGAGGGGCTGTAGCTTAGACTGACCAGAGCAGGGGAAGAGGCTCAGAGCAAGGCAGGGCGGAGCAAAGAGAAATTTTATTCTGCAGCTCCAAGGAGAGGAAGACGGGGATGGGGGTCCGTGTGAGCGCCACAGGGAGAGGCCACAGAAGACAAAGTCTGCCAAGGACGGCAGGAGGTGTGGGGCTGGGACAGCAGGGCACGTCGTGGCTAAGGCGGCCAGCAGCCCACACAGGAGGCCTGGTTCAAGTCCCAGGCGCTCCATTTCTACTCCAGCCTCCTGCTAATCTAAGGGGCAGCAGACCATGGTCCAAGTGCTGCCACCCACGTGGGAGACCCAGACTGAGTTCCAGGCTCCTGGCCTCAGCCTGGCCTGGTCCTGGCTACTGAAGGCATTTGGAAAGTGGACCAGCAGACGGAAGATCTCTCTCTCTCACTTTTTCTGTTGCTTTGCCTTTCAAATAAATGGAAATTAGAAAATAAACTTTTGGGGCTGGCGTTGTGGCGCAGTCGGTTAACACCCTGGCCTAAAGCGCTGGCATCCCCTATGGGCATTGGTTCGAGTCCCGACTGCTCTACCTCCATCCAGCTCTCTGCTATGGCCTGGGAAAGCTCCTAGCTCCTGGTTTCGGATTGGCACAGCTCCGGCTATCGCAGCCAACTCCAACTGAGGTGTGGACCATCGGATGGAAGACCTTTCTCTCTTTGCCTCTCCTCTTTCAAATAAAAAAATAAATCTTATAAAAAAAAAAGGAAAAAGTAAACTTTTTTTTATACAAGTCATGGAGGGGGCTGGCACTGTGGGCTGCAGGTTAGGCTGTCGTTCGCAGTGCTGGCATCCCATACGGGCACTGGTTTGAGTCATGGCTGCTCTTCCAATCCAGCTCCTTGCTCATGTGCCTGGGAAGGCAGCAGAGGATGGCCCTGGGCTTGGACCCCTGCACCCAGGTAGAAGACTCAGATGGAGCTCCAGGCTCCAGGCTTCAGCCTGGCCCAGCCCCAGCTGTTGTGGCCATCTGGGGAGAGAATCAGCGGATGGAAGACTGCTCTGTCTTTCCTTCTCTCTGTGTAACTCTACCTTTCAAATAGATGAATGTATTTTTTTTTTTTTTTTTGGACAGGCAGAGTGGACAGTGAGAGAGAGAGAGAGACAAAAGTCTTCCTTCCATTGGTTCACCCCCCAAATGGCTGCCACGGCCGACGTGCTGCGCCGATTTGAAACTAGGAGCCAGGTGCTGCCTCCTGGTCTCCCATGGGGTGCAGGGCCCAAGCACTTGGGCCATCCTCCACTGTACTCCCGGGCCACAGCAGAGAGCTGGACTGGAAGAGGGGCAACCGGGATAGAACCAGTGCCCCAACCAGGACTAGAACCCGGTGTGCCGGCGCCACAGGCGGAGGATTAGCCTAGTGAACCACGGCACCGGCCTCAAATAGAATGAATTAAAAAAAAAAAAAAAAAGTCATAGAAATCTGGAACTAAAAGATAAATCAAAAACAAAACAAAACTGCTAAGGGAAGGCCACAGTGTGGCTCCCGGTGGCTGTGTCAGGCCTCTGGGCCCCATCCCAGAGCCGGGGGGGGGGGGGGGGGGGCATCTGGACTTCACAGCAGCTCTGCACCTGCCCTATGCCTGTACACAGGAGGTCGCAGTGTGGGCCTGGGCGGTGGAGGTGGAGGCTCTGCTGCTGTGGGAGGAGGCGATGACAGCAGTGCAGGCGGAGGCCAGCAAGCGCAGGGACGTGGGCAGAAGGTGGGCAGGACTGTTTCTGGAAAGTGAAGACCCTGGGCCGGGCCAGCCGAGCGGGGAGGCAGGGTGAGGGAGCTGAGACACGAGACAGCCAGCGGCAGCTGTAGGCGCAGGGAGTGGCAAGGAAGGGCCTCCTGGGGCTTCTCCTTTCCCAACAGCAGCAGCTGAGTGAGGAGTGCTGAGGGCTGAGGGCGGGAATGCAGAAGCTACTTTAACATAACAAAGGTCAAACAAGACCTGCAACACCGCGGCGAGCCTGGAAACTCTAAGGCCCAGAGCCAGGTAAGAATGTCTGCTGTTTCTATTCACCATGGTAACTGGAATACCTAGCCAGAGCAACTAGGCAAGAAAAATAAATAAAAAGCAGCCAAACAGGAGGAGACTATGGTTCACAGACAGGAAGTGAAATGGAGAAGACTATAAGTCACACACACCTGTCAGACTCAACAAATCCAGCAAAGTCGCAGGACACAAAATCAACACACAAAAAGTAAGTTGTGCCTTGTCTACACCAACAAGGAACCACCCAAAAGGAAATCAAGATAAGAATTTCACTTATAATAGCATCAAAAATAGCAAAATACTTAGGAATAAACACAACCAAAGAAAATGTGGCTGAAACAAGTTAAGCATCTAATAAATGGAGGGAAACCTGTGTTCATGCATTGTGAGCTTAATTTTTTTTAAAGATTTATTTATTTATTTTTACTTGAAAGAGTTACACAGAGAGATAGAGAGAGAGAGAGAGAGAGAGAGGGAGGGGGGGGGGTCTTCCATTCGCTGGTTCACTCCCCAATTGCTGCAAAGGCCGGAGCTGCGCCAATCTGAAGCCAGGAGCCAGGAGCTTCTTCCCAGTCTCCCACGCAGGTGCAGGGGCCCCAGGACTTGGGCCATCTTCTACTGCTTTCCCAGGCCACAGCAGAGAGCTGGACTGGAAGAGGAGCAGCCGGGACTAGAACCGGCACCCATATGGGATGCTGGTGCCACAGGCGGAGGATCAACCTACTGTACCACGGCGCCGGCCCCGCTTAATGTTGTCAAGATATCAACACTGCCCAAAGGAATCTACAGGTTCACTGCAGTCCCTATCCGAATCCCAACTATATTTTTTGCAGAAAGAGAAAAGCCCACCCATTCCAGTGCAGTGGTGTAGCATGTGAATCTACCTCCTATGAGGCCGGCATCCCATATGGGCGCCGGTTCGTGTCCTGGCTGCTCTACTTCTGATCCAGATCCCTGCTAATGGCCACGGAAAAGCGGCTGAAGATGGCCCAAGTGCTTGGGCCCCTGCACCCGTGTGGGAGACCTGGAAGAAGCTCCTGGCTCCTGGCTTCAGCCTGGCGCAGCTCTCGCCGCTGTGACCATCTGGGGAGTGAACCAATGGATGGAAGCTCTCTCGCTCACTCTGTCTCTCCCTCTCTCTCTGTAACTTGACTTTTGAATAAATAAATGTCGTTTTTTAAAAAAAGAGAAATAAAAACCCATCCAAAAATTCATTTGGAATTGCAAAGGACTTAAAACAGGTGTGGGAAGTCTCACGCTCCTGATCTCAACCTTTGCAACAATAAAACGTGTGAGGCGGCCGGCGTTTGGCCCTGCAGTCAGCCCCTGCAGCCACCCCAGCGCAGACGCTCCAGTTCCTGACTTCAGTCTGCAGACCCTCAGAGGCTCCAGGAACTGGGCTCCTGCCGCTGCAGAGACCGGGGTGGACGTCTGGGTCCCTGCCTGCCTCAGCCTAGTCTCAGTCATTACAGGTATTTGGGAAATAGATCAGGAGCTGGGAGCTCTTCCTGTGTCTCTCAAATAAATTTAAAAACCAAACAAACTTTCAGAATCAAAATGCAACAAAAATTTAAAAACAAGGAGGAGGTGTTTAGTCCAGTGGTTAGAATGTCAGTTGGGAAGCCAGTGTCCTGTATCAGAGTGCCCAGTTCAAGGCTGGCTCCTCTGCTTCTGAGCTGGCTTCCTGCTAACGCTTACCCTGGGAGGCAGCAGAGGACGGCTCAAGTACTTGGGTCTCTGCCAACCACACGGGAGACTTGCGTTCATTTCTGGGCTCCTGCCTCAGGCCTGGCCCAGCGCTAGCTGCTGCCTGCATTTGGAGTGAACCAGCAGGTGGAAGATCTCTGCTACTGCTTTCTGCCCTTCAAACAGAATCAAAATAAACAAATTCTTCAAATTAAAAAAAAAAAAAAAAAAAAAAACATTGGATGGAAGATCTGTCTCTCCCTCCCTCTCTGTAACTGACTTTCAAATAAATAAACAAATCCTTAGTACTACAAAACAGCATAGTATTGGCATAAACACAGGGCTGGGGATGTGATGACATACCAGGATAAGCCTCCACCTGTGGCACTGGTTTGAGTACTGCCTGCTCCACTTCCCAAACAGCTCGCTGCTAATGGCCTGAGAAAGCAGTGGAAGATGGCTGAAATCCTTGGGCCCCTACACCCCCATGGGAGACCTGGAAGAAGCTCCTGGCTTCTGGCTTCAGATCAGCCCAGCTCCAGCCATTGCGGCCATCTGGTGAGTGAACCAGCAGATGGAAGTCCTCTCGCTCTATCTCTACCTCTGTGACTATGTGTCTCTAAATAAATAAATCTTAAAAAAAAAGATACACACACAGACCTATGGGATAGAACAGCCCAGAAATAAACCTGCAGATGTATGCTCAAATGACTTTTTCTTCCCAAGATTTATTTCATGATGTCGGATTTGGCACAATGTAGGATTCGGCAATGATACCATGGATATGATACCAAAAGCATATGCGACAAAAGAAAAACTAGATAAATTGGACAGGATCAAACCTAAAACTCTCAGGGCTGGTGCTGTGCTGTAGTTTAAGCATCTGCCTGCAGTGCCAGCATCTCATATGGGTACCAGTTCAAGTCCCGGCTGCTCCACCTCTGATCCAGCTCCCTGCTGATGGCCGGGGAAAGTGGTGGAAGATGGCCCAAGTGCTTGGGCCCCTGCATCCACCTAGGAGACCGGAAGCAGTTCCTGGTTTCAAAACAACCCATCTCTGGCCGTTGCAGCCATTTGGGGAGTGAACCAGCAGATGAAAGAACTCTCCATCTCTCCCTCTCTCTGTAACTCTGCCTCTTAAGTAAATAAATAAATCTTGAAAAAAAAAAAAAAAAAAAGCTCTTTGTGCACCAAAGGGCACAATCAATGGAATATAAAGGCCACCCACTGCTCACGAATCATGTATCTGACTAATATCAGGGGCTGATATCCAGGACACACAGAGAATTCCTACAACTCAATCACAACAAACCAAACAACCCCATCAAAAATGGGGAAAAGCACTTAACAGACATTTCTCCAAAGATGACGCCCAAATGACCAATAAGCACACGAGAAGACGCTCGACATCAGCAGTTGCTAGTGGGGTACAAAGACCCAGAGAGGCGCCGAGTCGGACTCACTGGGGTGGCTACTATCAAAAATACAGCAGAGGCCGGCGCCGCGGCTCACTAGGCTAATCCTCCGCCTAGCGGCGCCGGCACACCGGGTTCTAGTCCCAGTCAGGGCGCCGGATTCTGTCCTGGTTGCCCCTCTTCCAGGCCAGCCCTCTGCTGTGGCCAGGGAGTGCAGTGGAGGATGGCCCAGGTGCTTGGGCCCTGCACCCCATGGGAGACCAGGAGAAGCACCTGGCTCCTGCCATCGGATCAGCGCGGTGCGCCGGCCGCAGCGCACCGGCGCGGCGGCCATTGGAGGGTGAACCAACGGCAAAGGAAGACCTTTCTCTCTGTCTCTCTCTCTCACTGTCCACTCTGCCTGTCAAAAAAAAAAAAAAAAAAAAAAAAACCACAGCAGACGAGCGCTGCAGAGGCTGTGGAGCAGCTGGAGCCAGCGTGCACTGTGAGCGGGATGGTACAGGCCAACTTACACACAGAACTACTGCCTGACCCACAAGTCCCACTCTGGTTACATCCCCTGAGTGCATCGTGGCACAGTGGGGTAAGCTGCTGCTTGGGGTGCCTGCATTTCATAGGCATGCCAGTTGGAGTCCTGGATGCTCCACTTCTGATCCAGCTTCCTGCTAACGCACCTGGGAAGGCAGCAGAAGGTGGGAGACCAGGATGGAGTTCAAATAACTTATTTATTTGACAGAGAGAGAGATCTTTTATCTGCTGGTTCACTCCACAGAATGCCCACAAGAGCTAGGTCTGGGCCAAGCAGAAGCCAGGAACTCTAGCCTTGTCTCCCATGATGTATTCCAGCCACATTAGCAGGAGGCTGAATCAGAAGCACACAGTAGCCAGGACCCCAAAGAGGTACTCTGATATGGGACACAGGTGTCCCAGTGGCAACTTAACTTGCCACGCCACGACGCTGTCCCCATCATGTACACTCTATCCCAATTTAAAAAGAAGGCAGGGGTCGGCGCTGTGGCAAAGCAGGTAAAGCTGTGCCTGCAGTGTCAGCATCCCATACGGGTGCCAGTTTGAGTTCTGGCTACACCACTTCTGATCCAGCTCCCTGCTATGGCCTGGGAAAGCAGTACAAGATGAACCAAGTCCTTGGGTCCCTGCACCCGTGTGGGAGACCTGGAAGAAGCTTGAGGTTCCCGACTTCGGATCGGCACAGCTCCAGCTGTTGGTGGCCATTTGGGGAGTGAACCAGCAGGTGGAAGACCTCTCTCTCTCTCTGCCTCTACCACTGACTCACCTTTAAAGTAAATAAATTAAAAAAAAAGGGGGGGGGAGCAGAGAAATAGGAAGGCAAGGGTCCAGAGCAGATGGTGTGAGAAGGGGTAGCCAGACTGCGTAGGGAGGTCGGTGGTCCCTGTGCTGAGAAGAGGAGGTTCCTCTGCAAAGATCATCTGCAGGAGGCGAGGCTGTGGCAGCGGGGGGAGGGGGGCAGCTAAGAGGTGGCGGTGGTTTGGGTTTTGGGGAAGAGCCAGCAGAGTTAGGGACACAAAGGCCTGTATCCCTAAGCTCTGGGACAGGGCACACCCAAGACAGCAGATGCCCTGACACGGGCACTTGGGACAGTCCCGGCGCACGGGCTGGTGGTGGAGAGCTGCCACCACTGAACTTGCCACCTCAGACCCCTTCTGCAGTTCCTGTCCCTGATGGTGCTCCCTCCACATGACCTCTGGCGGGAAACCTGGGGCCACCTGACTCCCCCTTCACCTGTGCCCTTCTCCTGCATCTCTGGCAGAGGCCAGTCTGTCCATCCACACAGCCCAGCAGGCCTGGAGCCCTCGGAGGGCGAGGGCATCCTTCTCTTTCCCTGCCATGCATCTCTGGCGTCCAGGACAGCACGTGGCACAGTCCAGGCTTGGGGTTTATGTCACTGAACGAATGAGCAGGTGAATGCATGGGCAAGAAGGGAACACACGTGTCCTGGGGAGTGGTAGGTGAGGCGGGGGTGGGGTTCAGGAAAGACCACAGAGCCCCTGATGAGCTGGGAGAAGAGGCAGGCAGAGACAGACCTTGTCCTTGAGGCAATGATGCATGAGCTGGAGGCACACTGGTGGTCCAGAAACGGCCCCTACTCAAATCCTGGGGAAGTGGCGCGAGCCCACGGAGGGTCTTAAGGGGAAGGGGCCTCTGCACCAGAGGCCTGGGCTCAGGGGCTTCAAGGGTCCTGGCATGACCCTGCTTAGTCCACGGTCCTGCAGTGAGGCTGTGGGGGGAAGCCCCTGGCCAAGGTCACCCCGACTCACCTGGGAGTAGACAGTGGCATGCACCCACGCAAGGCGGCGGCTCAGGTGGTCAAGCTTCTCCGAGAACACCTTCTGGCTCTTGGTCAACTCCGCAAGGATGTCCTTCCTCTGGCAGCCACAGTGGAAGGACCATCAGGATGCTGCCCTAACCACCAGCGCCTGGGCAGCCGGGGGCTGGGCTCTGCTGCTGCTACTGACCCGCTGGTGACCCTCAACAGCTCTCAGGACGTGCAAGTGAGGCCCAGCTCGGGCCTGGATGCCAGAGCTGAGGCCCGGGGCTCTGCAGAGCACGGAGGGGAAGTCTGCCAGGGAGGCCCAGCCCGGGCACACTGGCCACGCTCCCCAGGCCAGGGACGGTGTGGCGGAGGGGCTCCGGGGGTAGGGGCTGGACTCCATTCCTGCTGACTCCGCGAGTGGCTGCAGAAGCACTCAGGCTAGATCCATAATTGACGAGGAGAGCGGTGCAGCAGCACTTAGTGGGCTGGAGGGGGGCCCCGGGCGCGGCGCTTGGATGACAGGGCTCAGGTCAGGCCCTGCTGCCAGCCCCGCTCTCACTGGTGTGTTTGGTCAGGGTGGGGGTGGGGACGAGGAGAACTAGGGGGCAGTCCCTGGAAGCAGATTCCCTTTGCAGGCTGCCCTAGGACCCCAGCAAGCCCCTGTCCCTGCCTAACCCCCTCTCCCAAGACCTGCCTGCCTGTCCGAGCCTTACCCGCTTGGGGCACCGGCGGATCTTGTCCTCTGTGTCCCTCAGGGCCGTGGCGTACTCGTTCACGTCGTCAGACACACCCACCATCTAGCACGGGACACCAAATGTGCAGGGCAACCCTTGGTCACCTCACGCAGGCTTCTGCAGACCCAGCCTGCACCCCGGCCCTGCCTAGTTCCCACTCTGGGGCCCAGGGCAGCCCCTCCTCAGAAGTCAGCCAGCTCAGGCCCAGACAGTAGCGGCAGAGAGCGGTCTTGCTGCATGCTCACGTGCTGCCCCCGGCACAGGCACCGTGGCAGGGCACACGCACCACACCCCCGCCCGGCAGGCAGGGGCCACCGCCGCGAGACCTTGCCCAGCTGCTGGTGCACGCTGAGATTATACATCATGATGGCGCCATCCAGGACTTCCAGCAGCGAGTTCTCGGTGAGCGGCTGCTCCGGCTCCTCAGGGGGCCGCCCCAGCAGCAAGCCTTCGTTCCAGTGGCTGCCCTCAACTGCGGGCGGAGGGCGGGCAGGTGAGGGTCGGGGCAGTCGGGTCCTAAGCCTGAGCCTGTGCAGGCTGGGTGGGCCCACAGCGAGACAGCGAACCCTCTCCCCCTCCCTGAGCCCAAGCCGGGGCCTGCAGGGAGCATGTGGCTGGCGGGGGAGGGTGGCAGGGCGAGGCCCGCCAGCACCAGGAACTATTTCTGCAGCATTGATTTCCTGCGCCCTTGGGAGGCTGCCAGGCCCCGGGGCTGAGGGGCGTGGGGCGGGGGGGGCTTCTCTGGCTTTGCTGGGGGCAGGGATGCCCTCCCGGCCACACCCGGCACCTACTGTCCTCCCGGGTCCTCTGCTCCACGCTCAGGGTGCGGACCTTCACTTTCTCCGAGGTGCTCAGGGGCCGCCGTGGGGTCATGAGGCTCACGGCTGCCGTGCTGAGGAAGCGGTTCGCTCGGCCCAGGGTTGGAGAGCTGAGCCAGCCGGGCCGAGGCAGGGGCAGGGCACCCCCCACGGCGAGGGCCTGTACAGGGCGCTGCAGTAGAGAGAGGGGGCCAGAGCAGCTCAGCTCCCAGCACCAGGCCCGCTCAGGGTTCCCCTGATCTGCGGGGTGGGGAGTGGAAGGAGGAGTTCCTCCTGCCCGCACTGTGGCAGGTGCCTGGTGAGAAGTCTCTTGGTGCGGAGGGGATGGCCCTGTGACACTCGCGCACATCTGAGGAGGGGAAGCCCCCTGGGAAGCCCCCAGCCTGTCCCTTGTGCAGCACCTGGGCCGCAGCAGGGGCTGGCTCCTCATCCTCGTCCAGGTCGTCCATGGTGGTCGCCTGGAGCTCCAGCGGGTCGATTACAATGTTGGCTTTGGAAGCAAGGTCATCTAGGAGGAACAGCAGGAGGCCTCTTAGGCTGGGGGAGGAGTGAGAGGCCCCTGGGTCGGGTTGCCCAGGACAGCATGGGATCACAAGGCTAGGCAGGAGGCCTCGGGGGGCCCCACACACCACTGTGCCTGTCCCTCAGCCCCCACGTACCCCAGCCCAGCCTCCTCTCTGCATCCCAAGGGCCCCGTGCGCAGCAGCAGCTCGGCTGCAGGGGGCATGCCCCCCCCCCCCCGCTTCAGGTCCTGCCTCCGTTTCCCCGACCTCACACTCTCCTCCTCTGCTCCCCAAACAAGAGGAGACCCCTGGGCTGCCCAGGCCTCTGCTCGCCCCACCCTGCACACTGCCCTGGGAACCAAGCCTCAGCCCAGGTCAGTGCCCCTCCACACTGACAGCTGACTGTACCAACTGTGGCTGCAGCCCAGGCCCCACTCCCAGTCACGGCCCTGGGCACCACAAACATCCAACGGCCACCACTGAACTTGCCACCTCAGAGCCCTTCTGCAGTCCCTGTCCCTGATGGTGCTCCCTCCACGTGACCTCTGCCGGGAACCCGGGGCCACCTGACTCCCCCTTCACCTGTGCCCTTCTCCTGCATCTCTGGCACAAGCTCTCACCCTGCTGCCTGGAAAAGGCCTCCCTGCCTCCTTTGCAGCCCCTGCACTCTGCTTTCCATGCTGCAGTAGCCAGCGCAGACCCCCAGCCTCACCCCCTGCCTCTATGACACCTGCTTTGCGGCCTCTTAGGGCCCTATCTCCCAGCACCCCGCCTCCACAGCACTGCCCGGCACCTCGGGCCGTGCTGGTGCCCCGTCTTCGCTCACCCTGTGCTCCCAGCCTTGCCCCTGCAGCACCTCTATGTCCCCCGCCCCCAGCCCACCCAGATCCCGGGTCCCGTCAGCACGCCTGACCCTACTTTGCGACAGCCCTCCCAGCCTTCCTGGGGGCGGGTACTGCAGGGAAGGGAGAGCTGGCTGAGCGGCAGAGGCTTGAGAAGCCGAGCCAGCAGAGGCACACCGCCTGCTGGAAGGGTGGAGACGCGAGCGCCCTCTGGTGGGCCCAGCATAGCTCAGCACTTACAGCAGAGCAGGCTCAGGGACTGCTCACTGCCCAGGGGACTGCACACACCTTTGAGGGTCTTCCGAAGATGTGAAAGGAGGCCCCCGAGGCGCTGCAAGTCAAAGTAGTCCACTTTGCCATTATAGAAGACCTGGGGTGGGATGTAGGCCTCTGCAAGGGGTCAGGGAGGCCGAGCCGTCAGTCAGGGCCCAGCAGAAAGACCCTCCCCAAAGCCCCCTTCCCCCCAGCTCGGGCCTAGCACAGCCAGGGACTGCTGGCTTTGGCCACCCACCCACCAAGGCAGAGAATGGGGCCGAGAGCCTAGGCCTCCCCTAGCTCCCCCACCCCATCAGTAACAACGCAACTAGGGAGGAAGGGGGAGTTCTCATCATCAGTCACTCGCGGGACAAGCAGTGAGGGCCCACCCCCAACCCTTGGGATGCCCTCATTCAGGGTGGCTAAAGCTCCCGCTGACCCCTGGGGACTCTGTCCCACACAAACAAAAAGGTCCCCCAGCACCCACCCAAGGCAGCCTTACGAAGGACTGCACAGAGCTGGGTGGGCTAGGGACCGAGGACAAGAGCCCGTAATGGGAAGGAGCCTGTGGGGACAGTGAGAGCAAACGTGGGTTCAGCAGTCCAGGAGGGCAGGGCTCCTGCTGCCCCAGTGCAGAAGCCACCTGTAGGTAGGGAAGGACTCAGCTGGGCGGGAGGCGGGGGCCAGCCCCCTCCCCACCCCTTTAGCTCAGCGCTCCACACCAACACTGCAGACTGCTCTGGGCCTGGCCCTGCCTAGCCTCGCCGACCTAGGGCCCTGGCACCACTCACCCTCACTGCAGGAAGCACGGGGGTTGGAAGCCTTGTATTCATCCCAATAGTACCGCAGGGCGGAAATGAGCCGGTGCAAGAAGCAGACCATGTACTCGGGGGGGCAGAGCATGGGCATGTTCTGGGGGCAAGGGAACACAACAGGCATCGGTGCCAGGCCAGAGCCCAGCTCATCCCAGGCCCTGCCCCGGGACCCTGGGGCGAGCAGGGCTGCTGCGGCCCGAGAGGTACTGGAAGCCAGGGCGCAGCCCCCACAGCAGAGTCGGGGGTCCTCAACAGGCAGGCAGGCCTTGAGGGCACCTACCCCCCGGCCACTGGCGTTCTCTTGCAGAAACTTTCGAAACTTGGTCAGGAAAATGTACCTAGAAGCTTCACCCTTAAAAGGAGAGGGGAAAACGAGCCTGAAATGAACGGAGCATGCTGGCCCAGCCCAGACGGGCTCAGTGTCCCCTGGTCTCGGGGCCCAACATGCTACCCCTCCCCTGGGACCCGCCGGGCGTGTGGGAGTCACTCACCCCATTGTCATCTTTATTGTCCAGCAGCAGCTTCAAGATCTGGACCTGCAGGGCTTCCACCACTAGGGGTGGGCAGCGAACAGGGCCCTCAGCTCCCAGGAGCAGGAAGGGGTAGCAGGTCTGGGAGAAGCCTCCACCCACCAGTAGGGCTCCTCAAACCCAACCCAGGCATGGTCACTACCAAGCACCCCGCAGGGACAACCACCAGGGACCACCACCAGGGTCCCCCCGCCCTCGCCAGGGCTGACCTTCAATGCGCTTCTTGAGCCGCTGGCAGCCCCGTTCGTAGGCCCTCCGGCGGGGCCGCTCCTCCGCGGCCTCCGCCCGGTCCTCCGCGCTGTCTTTGCCCTAGACAGGAACGTGGGCACACACCACAGAGGAGTCACCTAGAACCCACCTAAGGCTACTTCAAAGACCCCACCCCAGCACCAGGACTGCAGGGACCAGAGCTGGAGAAGAGATCTCATGGGCTAAGCGCCAGGTAGCTCGGCTCCCCTGAACCACCCTCAAGGGATGCTGCTCACCTCCCTGCTGGAGCGGTGGGGCCACCACGTGGTGGGAATGAGCTCCTGCAGGCCGGCCTCCTCCACGCGCAGGGGGCTCTTGATGTAGAAGAAGACCACTGACCGGAGCACGTCGAAGCTGGTGGCAGTCAAGGCCCAGCTCTACTCACCACGGTGACCCCTGTACACCGTCATGGGGCCGCCTGGGAAGTCCACACCAGGCCGCGCCCACCAGGGCTCTCCCACCATCCGGGGTTCCACTGCCGCTATGTGCCGCCTGTCTCCCCAGATCATGAGCCTCGAGAAGACCTCTGGCTGTCAAGCCCATCAAGCCCAGCACCTAGCAGGCGCATGGCAAGGCTTGTCACAGGAGCAGACGGCTGCGGGAAGGGAGGCAGAGAGGCCCTGGGTCCAACCCTGGTCCCCGTGTCGCCCAACTTTTTCTGCCTCTCGAGCCCAGAAGACCCAAGAGCAGGAAGATGACCCTAAGGTTAGGCCTCCCAGCCAGGGGCCCAATGCTGGGCTTGCCCTCTAGATCGATGCACGTCTCAACATTTTGGGGAATCAGCAAGGGCTGCCGCCCCGATCTCCGTGGCAGAACACGGTCAAAGGGACAGGCACCTGCAGAGGACAGGCCTTGGTGGTCCTTCCCCCACTGCCACATAGCCTGGAGCCTGCAGTCACCCACAAGCCCTTACTCGGGTGGGCTGCGGGCTCGGGTCCTCTGCCCTGTCTTTCCTCCGTGGCTGCCCCTGGGACAAGGGCTCACATACTGGGCAGCTCTGGGCCTCCTGAGCCTCCTGGGGGACTGATCACTGCCCTCCCTGGCCTCTGCTGACCCCACAGGATGCCACATGTCTCGCTGGCCTGGCAGCAAGGGGAGGATACAGGACGTTGCTAAGCAGAAATTTGCGGGACTTCTGATGTCTCAGGATGGCGATGGTGAGCCGCAGGTAGTGGATCTGTGGAGAACGGGTGCTCAGGGCGGGTGGGTGAGACCCAAGGGGCTCAGGGCAGGGACAGGTTAGGGTGCTCCCACCTGCAGGCCCAGGTCCGGGACGATGGGCGAGAACCGGTACAGCCGCAGCAGAGACATCATCAACTGCTTGAGGCAATCCTGTACCTCGTAGTCCTGGGGGGCGGGGTGGGGGGAGATGCCAGGGCAGCCATTTCAAGACCCTCCCCTACCTCTCCCTCACCCCAGCGGAGCCTGGCGGCCTAGCCTGAGGCTGGGGTCAGGAGCCTCACCTCCATGAAGAGCCACAAGAGGTCCAGGATCTGGTGCACCGCCGACTGCGCCTGTGCGGGTGTGGCCTTCTCCACGATGCCCAGCAGGAAGCTCATGAGCACAGCCTCCACCAAGTACACCTGGTGCTGCGGCGAGAGCAGGCGGTGAGGGCGGCCTGCTTGGGCACGTGGCCGAGGCCCTGCTGAAGGCTCAGGCCTGAGGCAGAGCCGTGGGTCCCACCAGCAACCCCGACGCGTGGATGAGCCCTTCCAGAGGCTAACAGGGCCAGGAAGGGTCTCCGTCCCACGGCCCTTCTCGGGCTCAGCACACGCGCTTTTCTCACACCCTGCAATCCTTTCTCGATGTCCCCTCCTCCCCGGGGAACGGTCCTTCAGGTCTGAGGACCCCACGCCCATGGGGATCCTGTAGGGGACACTACTGGGCCTCGCGCACCACAGCATCCCAACGCCTGGCATGGGCGTGTCCAGCCAGACACGCCTTCCCGCCTGCGAAGTCCCCTCACCAGGAGCGGGGCGAAGCGATGGAAGATGTGGGCCAGTGTGAGGAGGACAGTGGGCTGGCCCTGCAACTGCCACTCAGAGCTCTCCTTCTCCACCAGCCGCCCTTCCTGGTGGGGAACACGGGGAGAGAGGGCTGTGAGGCCCTGAGGGCCATGCAAGGGCCCAGAGCACCCGGCCAGCCCCTGGCTCACCATGGGGTCCAGCTCCACGCTAAGCACTGCCCGGAAGCAGCCCAGCAGCCTCTGTGCCCGCGTCAGGTCAGCACACGGGGGGTCCTGCAGGGGCCGATAGCCCGCCACAGGGTAGGTGCCACAGAGTTAAGGCAGCAATACCTGATCTGTGCTCAGAGGCAACCCGCCCTCCCCAGGAGACCCGAGGAGGGGTCAGGGCCCCAGGGCAGGGCCGTGGTGTCCGGTCTGCGTCACTGCTCCCCACGGCCTCTCTGCGGAGTGAACGTTCTCTTGCCACTTCATGGTCGACATCTATTCAGGGGAAGCAACAGAGGGCCCCACCCGGCCAGGTGGCTGCAAGGTTGTGGTCCTCGGCACCCACCTAGGCTGCGCCCTCCCACTCCTCACAGCAGCAGCCCACGATGCTCCAGACGCAGGAAGCCTCTCAGCCCAGGTTCCCTGGGAGTTTCCAAGCGGCCCGCAGCCACCTTCCCAAAACGATATCGCAGCGGACGGCTGCCGAAGTTGAAAGCCACGGACTCCTTGAAAGAGAGGCTGATGGCAGGGAAGTAGGCCATCCCCAGACCCCTGGACAGGTTCTCAAAGGCGGTGCCCAGCGACACACCGTTTCTGGAGGAGAAGGGGGGTGTTGTGAGCCAGTGCTAAGAAAGGCGTGGCTGCCCACCCTCAGGCTCCCCTCACAGGCACAGGGAACCTGAGGCCGGTCTGCGGGGCCTGAGGCCTGAGGTGGGACACTCACAGGCAGAAGGAGAGAGTGCCATCGTCCAGGTCGATGAGGCAGCTTACAATGTCCCCCGCTGCCCATGCCTGCCGCAAAAGGTGGCCCTGAAGACACACAGAAGCCCAGCGGCCCACCCCCTCTGCAGCCCCAGCTGCGCTTCCAGGACCGCCCAAGGAGCCTGGCCACACGAGGACAGAGGTGCCGCGCAGTCTCTCCTGCCGGTCCAGTGGCTCCAGATTAGCTTGGGGATGGTCACAGGGCAGGTGACCCAGCTGACTCGTATGAGGCGTGCTCTCACCTTGCCGTAATTTGTGGTGGTCACGTTCCACTTGCGCACCCGGTTGCCATCATAGGCGTAGGAGTTGTGTGTGTCGCCCACCCCCTCCTAGGGAGGAACTGCCCGTGAGGTTGGGGGGCAGGGAGGGGCAGGACCAGAGCCCACCTGTCACCACCCTCAGACCCACCTGGCTCTGGAGAGGGCAGCTGATGCATTCAGGAAAGGGGAGAGGGGTTTCTCTGGGCTGGGGGCCCTGGGCTGAGGGGGGACGCACTCCTCCTCCAGAGAGAAGGCCAGGCCCAAGGGCTGCCAAAGGCCCCTCCACCACGTGTACCTCCTGATTGAAGCGGCAGTTGATGGTGCACCAGCCGATCTGCATGAGCCCCTGCGAGGAGATGAGCACCTCGTAGACCCACTTCCCTGGAGAGAGCCGAGTCAGGCGTTACGGGTGGACAAGGACCGCCTCTCGCCTCGGACTTGGGTCCTCAAACTTCCTCCCGACTCCCTGGGCTGCAGCAGAGGATGGCCTCACCTTTGTACACACACGTGGTAGAGCGGATGGTGCCAAAGTTGCTGTGTCCAATCACCTGGGTGAAGGAGAGGGGTGGTCAGCTTCCTTTTAGCTATATAGACTTCCTTCCCCACCTCCACCTGAGCCGGCCCTGGGGTGCTTCCCTCCACGGCAAGCACCACACTGCACCTGAACAGTGTGGCAGAGGCTAGGCCTGTGTCAGCAGGGAATCTGGGTCAGGGCCATGCTGGGAAGACCTTGGGGCTGTGGCTACCTCAAGAGGGTTTCAGGGCTATGTCTGCAGGTTTGGGGGCTGAGGACATCATGGGCTGGGGCCAGGTCAGGACCAGGTTAGAGCTGTGGCCCCATCCAGAGGAGTGCAGAGACCAGGGCCACATCAAGAGAAGCCTGGGCTATGTCACAAGGAGATGGGCAGGACTGGTGCTGTGGTGCAGCAGGCTAAGCTGCCGTCAGTACTGCTGGCATCCCACAAGGGTGCCAGTTACAGTCCTGGCTGCTCTTCTAATCCAGCTCTCTGCTAATGAGCCTGGGAAAGCAGCGGAAGACAGCCCAAATCCTTGGGCCTCCGTGTCCAGAGGGAGACTCAAAATAATCTCCTGGCTCTTGACTTCGGTCTGGCCTGGTTCTGGCTATTGTGGCCATCTTGGGGAATAAACCAGCAGAAAGAAGACCTCTCTTATCCTCTCTCTCTCTCTTTCAAATAAATAAATAAATCTTTAAAAAAAAAAAAGAAGAAGAAGAAGAAGATGGACCTGGGGCCCACATTTCAACACACTCACCCCCAGGAGGTCATCGTCCACAAGGAGAAGCCCTTCAAAGCCACCCGTGTGGTCCAGGACCACGGTGGATGGGCCGAGCCGCCCTTCAACCTGTCCTGCAAAGGGGAGAGGTGTGGGGTCAGGCAGAGCAAAGCATCTGACAGAACGTAGAGAGGGTACTGAGCTCACCAGAAAAGTCTCCAGGGCCCTCCAGGTCCCCGTTCTGCACCCCAATGCACTCCAGGCTGTCACATACCCTGGCTTTCTTCATCTTCACTGTCCACCTGCAGCAGCTGGTCCAGGTGTTCTGGAAGGTTCTGGAAGTTCAAGGGTTTCCTGGGGAGAGTGAGAGGCTGCCAGGGGCCCACAAGTCCTTGAAATCAGCCGGATGACACTAACCCCTGACTCCCCTCCCTCCCCAGAGCTTCAGAGGGTGGCTGCCTAGATCCCAACACGCAGAAGTGTGGAAAGCTGGATTATCCTCTACTCGCAAAATGGTAACAAATCCTACTCTGCACACTGAGGACTGTTAAACGTGACAGTTCCTCTAGGCCCTAATCCCCTAACTGTAAAGAGCAACAGCTCCACGTCAGAGACACCTGAAGAGTCTAGGAAGCACACACGTCCTGGGCAGAGCCCAGGGCTGTGCACTCTTGAAGGTGGTTGTGTTGATACCTGAGAGAAGGCTGGAGAAATTCCAGTCCCCGCAATGGCCAGCACCAGGCTCACCTGGGCCAGCCCCTGACCTAGGCCTACGGTTCCTTTGCAGGCAGATTTCCAGTCTCCCACCACCCAGCCAGGGGAGTCTGTGCAGACTGACATGTCCTGGCATTAGCTGCTGTGCTGGCTCTGTCCATTTGTCCATAGATGGCCAGCAGAGCACAGGGCACACCTGTCTGACACCTGCTGCAGCCAAAAGGCTGGAAAAATCTGTCAGGGCAGCCCCATGATCCTCTTAGTACACATGCTCAGAGAAGAGAAAGGTCACTGTGAAGTGCTGGCCAGCTCTGTCCTGAGCTCAACTGCTAAGAATAGCAGAGAGCAGGGTGGTGGTAACCAGCGGGACTTGGAGCAGAGGCCTGATGCCCCTCTGCAGCCAGCCCCAAGACAGTCAGCACCTGCCCTGACGCCTTTAATCCCAGTTCCCATCCCACTCATCCGACCAGACAGTAGGCTCTGGAAGGCTCTGGATGGGTCAAAGCACCACCTCTGGCAAGGTAGACCAGGTTTGGGGGACCAAGCCTTTCCCTGCTGTAAGCTGCTACTGACCCTGAGCTGCAGGAGGTGGACATGTGCCAAGGTCCCCCCTCACCCCTGCTGAGCCCCAGGCCAAGCCACGCGGTGCCCAGTAGCATGGAGGGCTAAAGCCTATCCCATCTTTGAATACACAAATGGGCCCAAGGGGAAAGGAGGTTCCTCAAAAGCAGTTCTTGCTGGCCCACACTTGAGAGAACTACTGGGTACCATCCCCCAAAACAAAGCTTCTGGCTGCCCCAAGAACTGACCCCACAGCTATGGGAAGTCATCCTAGACAGCCTCCCCAGAGTGCCCGCAGCACCAGTTTGGCCAATCCTAGCACTTGCCTGCCGCTTCTGGATTCCCAGGTCCCAGCCCACACCAGTGATGGACGGCCCTGCCACCTGCTCTCCCTCCTGGCGGCCACAGCGCTGGCAGCAGGACCATCTCTGGTGTCAGACGAGGTAGGGCTCAGATGGCCCTGGAAACGGGCCAGGACTAGGGCTGGGTACAAGTAGGAACCCTCTGATCATCACAGCTACGGAAATATAATAGGCAATGACACAGCTTTTGGGGGCTGGCAAAGGAGAGGGATGGGGGCAGGGAGAGCTTCTATAGTTCTTTGAAATCATTTGGCAACCATCTTAAAGTGATTGTGGGGGGCAGTGCTGTGGCGTAGCGGGTACAGCCACCACCTGCAGTACCGGCATCCCATATGGGCACCGGTTTGAGCCCTGGCTGCTCCACTTCTGATCCAGCTCTCTGCTTTGGCCTGGGAAAGCACGGGAAGATGGCCAAGTCCTTGGGCCCCTGTACCCATGTGGGAGACCCAGAAGAAGCTCCTGGCTCCTGGCTTTGAATCGGCCCAGCTCTGGCCATTGCGGCCAGTTGGGGAGTGAACCAGTGGATGAAAGACCTTTCTCTTTCTGTCTCTCCTCTCTCTGTGTAACTCTGACTTTCCAATAAATAAATAAATCTTTAAAAAAAAAGTGATTGTGATTCACTTCAGCCACATGACTCCTACCCTGAGCATCCTCACAGCACCGTTTACCACAGCAAAAGCTGCTCCAAACCAGGGCAGTGGTGTGCACCACAGCAGACCCTGGCCTAACAGATGCCAATGGAGATGAATTTATAATGGGGAAAGAAACTCATGGGATAATGTTTAATGATAAAAAAAGGATTCAGGGACAAGGGTTTGGCCTAGTGGCTGAGACACTGCTTGGGTTGCATGTGTTGCATATCACAGTGCCTGGATTCAAATCCCAGATCCACTCCCAATTCCAGCTTCCTGCTAGTGTACACCCTGGGAGACAGCAGGTGATGGATAAAGTATTTGAGTCCCTGAACCAGGTTACTGGATCCCAGCTTTGGCCTGGCTCAGCCTAGCCCTGGCTGTTGCAGGCATTTGGGGGCTATTGCAGGCATTTGAACAGTTGACAAGATCCCTGTCTCTCAAATAAATTATTTTAAAGATTAATTTATTTGAAAGTCAGAGTTACACAGAGAGAGGAGAGGCAAAGAGAGAGAGGTCTTCCATCCAATGGTTCACTTTCCAATTGGCCACAACGGCTGGGGCTGCACCAATCCAAAGCCAGGAGCCAGGAGCTTCTTCTGGGTCTCCTATGTGGGTGCAGGGCCCAAGGACTTGGGCCATTCTCCACTGCTTTCCCAGGCCATAGCAGGGAGCTGGATCAGAAGTGGAGCAGCCAGGTTTTGAACCAGCGTCCATATGGAATGCTGGCACGTCAGGCCAGGGCGTTAACTCACTGTGCCACAGCACCGGCCCCTCAAATAAATTTATTTATTTATTTATTTATTTATTTATATATATATATATATATATATATATATTTGACAGGTAGAGTTACAGATAGTGAGAGACAGAGACAGAAAGGTCTTCCTTCTGTTGGTTCACTCCCCAAACGGCCGCCACAGCTGGCATTGCGCCGATCCGAAGCCAGGAGCCAGGTGCAGGGCCCAAGGACTTGGGCCATCCTCCACTGCCTTTCTGGGCCACAGCAGAGAGCTGGACGGGAAGAGGAGCAACCAGGACTAGAACTGGCGCCCATATGGGATGCCGGTGCCGCAAGCAGAGGATTAACCAAGTGAGCGACAGTGCCGGGCTCCCCCCCGCCAAATAAATTTTTAAAAAATGTTTTTATACATTAGAAGTAGACAGTGAAAAAAAAATTTTTTTAATGGATCCTGGGGCTAGCACTGTGGCACAGAAGATTAAGCAGCATCCATATGGGTGCTGGTTCAAGTCCTGGCTGCTCCACTTCCCATCCAGCTCCCTACTAATGTACCTGGGAAAGCAATGGAGGATGGCCCAAGTGCTTGGGCCTCTGCCACCCATTTGGGATACCTGGAAGAAGCTCCTGGCTCCAGCATGGCTCAGCCATGGCTGTTGCAGCCATCTAAGGAGTGAACCAATAGATGAAAGACACCTACCTCTCTCTTTTTCTCTCCCTCTTTCTCTGTAATTCTGCCTTTCAAATAAATAAATCTTTTTTATTTCATGGAAAAAAACAGAATTAAAAAGATCACATATATAAAATAAATCTTTTTTAAAAAGACCATGTGTATTAGAAAAAAATAAGAATCAAATGTCTATAAACTTCCAGAAGTGAGGGCTGTTCATTACCTCCACGGTGATGATGGCTTCACAGGTTACGTGGACATTAAAACCTACCGAGCTGTTGCTTTAAGTGTGCAGTTTATTCTAACGATAGCTCAGTAAAACGCTTCCTTAGGGGTGCCGACTGCAGCACAGCAGGTCAAGCTCTAGCCTGTGATGCCAGCACCCCATATGAGAACCAGCTAGAGTCCCAGCTGTTCTATTTCCCATTGAGTTCCGGCTAATGTGCCTGGGAAAGCAATGGAAGATGGCCCCTACGTCCATGTGGGAGATCCAGATGGAGCTCCAGGCTCCGGGCTCCAGCCTGGCTCAGTCCCAGCTGTTGTAGCCATTTGGGGAGTGAACCAACGGATGGAAGCTCGCTCTGTCTCTCCGTCTCTCTCTGGGACTTTTTCAAATAAAATAATTCTTAAAAAAGGAGGGGGAAGGCCGGCGCCGCGGCTCACTAGGCTAATCCTCCGCCTAGCGGCGCTGGCACACCGGGTTCTAGTCCCGGTTGGGGCGCCGGATTCTGTCCCGGTTGCCACTCTTCCAGGCCAGCCCTCTGCTGTGGCCAGGGAGTGCAGTGGAGGATGGCCCAGGTGCTTGGGCCCTGCACCCCATGGGAGACCAGGAAAAGCACCTGGCTCCTGGCTCCTGCCATCGGATCAGCGCGGTGCGCTGGCTGTAGTGCGCCAGCCGCGGCGGCCATTGGAGGGTGAACCAACGGCAAAGGAAGACCTTTCTCTCTGTCTCTCTCTCTCACTGTCCACTCTGCCTGTCAAAAAATAAAAAAAATAAAAATAAAATAAAAAAAATATAAAAAAAAAAAAAAAGGAGGGGGAGGCAGCACTGTGGTGTAACTGGTTGAGCTGCTGCCTACTCTGCAGGCACTCCATACGGCACTGGTTTGAGTCCTGGCTGCTCCACTTCCCATCCAGCTCCCTGCTAATGCACCTGGGAAAGCAGCGGAGGATGGCCCAAGTGTTTAGGACCCTGCACCCATATGGGAGACCAGGATGAGGCTCCTGGCTCCTGGCTTTGGGCTGGCGCTGCCCTCAACATTGCAGCCATGTGGGGAGTGAACCAGTGAATGGAAGCTTGCTCTCGCTCGCTCTTTCTCTTTCAAATAAATAAATCCTAAAAATAAAAAAGAATCGAAGGTGCCAGAAACATTCAAGGCTTTCTGGACAGCATAATCTGAACTACATGCATTGTGAGATACAGGAAACAGAAAGGAATCATATTCAAGTGGTCACATTAAAACAACAAAGTGACAGACGCTTTCCTTCTGCGTCTAAGCTTCTACTGAAGTGTACTTGTACCTTTCACACATTAAACGCGCGAGGAGGAAAGCCTGGCGAGGTCTGTATCTACAGGTTCAGGTGGGCTACACTGGGCCAGGGTGGGGCAGAGGTGTGGGCAGGCACCTGCAGAACCAGACGCTGAGTGCGGAGTAGGTGCCATGTGTTACCTGGGTACTGAACCTGTGCGTGACCTTCACGGTACTCGCAGAGGGAAGGAGCTAGACTGTCTGCAGAGAGGAAGAAGTGGGTCCACAAGGCAGCCCCTCTGGCCAGAGGTCTCAGAGCTAAGAGCAGCAGAGTGAGGCCAGAGCCCGAGCCCCCTTGCCCACACCTGCAGCCTCTGGGCTGGCCCAGCACAGTGAGGAGGGGCTACCACCTGGCCATACCTGCTGGTGGCTGTGGGCGTCGCGTGGTCAGGAGAGGAAAAGATGCGGTGCAGGTAGTCATTCAGCAGCTTCTCGTGCACAATGCCTGGGCCGCAGGTCAGAAAGAGAAAAGGGTTACAGTCAGCGCGGCTCCCGGCCCCTGCCGGCCCCGCAGACCACTGGTCATAGGGCAGCCACGGCGGTCAGAAAAACAGCCCCACTGGAAGAGCTGGCTCACGCCAACGGGAGCAGCAAGTCCTGAGGCTCTCAGGACCCGTCTCTCCTGTCCTTCCCCCGTCCCCAGCGCGCGGGCCCTCCCTGCCCTACCAGCCCTCACCTGTGACCCTGGGCCTCTCCGTCTCCGAGGTCAGCCGATAGCTCTTGCGGGAGAGAGGCACGCCGGCCCCCTTGGACGCCATCCCTCATCTCCCATGGGCAGTCCGTGCTCCTGGAGGCTGAGCCAGAGCAGAGCCCGTCTACACAAGGCCTGCCAAGGGCCCCCACACCTGACCTCCGCCTGCAACGGCAGGAAGGCTTGGGAGCAGGTGAGGCCAGAAGCACACACGTGTACCAGCACCGGCAGGGAAAGCAGAAACTCCCAGCTGCCCACACGGGGAAGGCAGGTGGGGTCTGGGCCCATCGACAGTAACCACGTCTTCTTCCCTGCTGTGTCCCAGCGCTCAGCACAGGACCCAGCAGAGTGCAGGTGCCAGGTGTGTGTCTGCTGAACCATACTAAATGTCTCAGCTCTGGGGAGATCAGACCAAAGCAAGATGACCTAGGCAGAGCCCCTGTATCCAAGTCTGTCATAAGCTACACTGGGCCCAGCTCACACTCAGGACAAAGAACCCCACAGCACATTCCCGCAAGTGCAGACACGGCTGCTGGCTCCACCCTCAGCCACAGGCCCAGGTACACCGCTGACGTCAGGACCTCTCCTCAGGCCCGGTCCCACCAGTTTTCTCGTTCCCACTCACACATACGACTTCCCACTCCATCCACGCACCACGCCTGCTCAGCCCTCATTGCAGACTTCATTGTTCTTCCCACCACGGTCAAGCCCTCACGTGTCATTTGCTATAGCTGCTCCAGAACCTGCATTAAGTTCCTGGTGCTGGCCTATGGCCTACAGCTGTGTTGCCCAACACAGTGGTTATTTAAACCCGAATTAAAGTTTTAAAAATTAAAAATTCAGGGCTGGGGCTGGGGCTGGGGCTGGCGCTGTGGCATAGCGGGTAGAGCCACCACCTGCGGTGCTGGCATCCCACATGGGCAGCAGTTTGAGTCCCAGCTACTCCACTTCCAACCCAGCTCTGTGCTATGGCCTGGGAAAGCAGAAGATACCCCAAGTCGCTGGGCCCCTGCACCTGTGTGGGAGACCCAGAAGAAGCTCCAGGCTCCTGGCTTTGGGGAGTGAACCAGCAGATGGAAGACCTCTCTCCCTCTCTCTCTGTCACTCTCTTTAACTCTTTCAAATAAATAAATAAATCTTTAAAAAAAAATTCGGGGCCATTGCTGTAGCACACCACGTTAACCCGCTGCTCGCAACGCAAGTATCTCATATAAGAGTACAGGTGCAAGACCAGGTTACTCTCTCTTTTTTTTTTTTTTTTTTTTTTGACAGGCAGAGTGGACAGTGAGAGAGAGAGACAGAGAGAAAGGTCTTCCTTTGCCGTTGGTTCACCCTCCAATGGCTGCCGCGGCCAGTGCGCTGCGGCCGGCGCACCATGCTGATCCGATGGCAGGAGCCAGGTGCTTCTCCTGGTCTCCCATGGGGTGCAGGGCCCAAGCACTTGGGCCATCCTCCACTGCACTCCCTGGCCACAGCAGAGAGCTGGCCTGGAAGAGGGGCAACCAGGACAGAATCCAGCGCCCCAACCAGGACTAGAACCCAGTGTGCCGGCACTGCAGGTGGAGGATTAGCCTAGTGAGCCGCGGCACCAGCCTTCAAACATAAATCTTTTTTAAAAATTAAAAACGTGGGCCTAGCCTTGTGGCACAGCAGGTCAAGCCACCACCTGCAATGCTGGCATCCGTGTGAGTGCAGGTTTGAATCCAGCAGTTGCACTTACCGTTCCGTTCCCTGCTAATGCGCCTGGGAAAGCTGCGGAAGATGACCCAAGCATTTGGGTCCCTGCTGCCCCGTGGGGGAGACCTGGATGAAGCTTCTGGCTTCAGCCTGGTCCAGCCCTAGCTGTTTCGGCCATTTGGGGAGTGAACCAGTGGACGGAAGATCTCTCTTTTCTGTCTTTCAAATAAGTAAACCAATCTTTTAAACAAAATTAAAAATTCAGTTGCTCAATTAGCCCCACTTCAAGGGCTCAGCGACCACATGTAGCTAATGGCTGCCATGCCGGACAGCACAGCTGGAGCGCATCTCTGCCATCACACAAAGTTCTAGCCGCTCCCTTCTAGAGCTCGGCCCTCCGGCACAGCCTTAGCCCAGTCTCTTATCTCACCCCAAACAGGCCCTCTGCTACCCTCACGAACCCTCGCCTCCCCGCACCACCCTTGCCTGCTGGGTGATTCTCCCGCCCTGCCACCCATCTGCGGACCCTCGGCGGGCGTCCACGATTAGAGCCCCGCCTCCTCTCACACCAGAGTAGCTGTAGGAATGATCTGACGCGGTCACTCCCTGACCAGCAAACCTTGCAGACACCCCCCACCCACCCACCCACTCCAGCTGTCAGGCGCTGAGGACCCAGGTGAAAGGCGGACCCTGCCCCTGTCCGAGGACTCCTTGCCACGGCAATCCTGCCCAGTCCCGCCAAAGGACTCCGTCTCGGAGTCCAAGGACGCCGAGGGCAGCAGCGCACGGCTCCCCCAAGTCGCCCCCGTCTAGCCCCAAGCTCCAGAAGACCTGCCAGGACAGCACCCGCCCGGAGTCCCGCACCACAGGCCGCCATTCCACGCGCGGCGGGCGCCCTGGCACTGGACATGCCTGGGCCGCGAGGGGAGCCACGGGGACCCGCCCCGCTCAGAGCCCGGCCTCCCCTCACTCACCCCCAGCCTCGGCCGCCGCGACCGGCTCACAACATCCGCCCAGCCTCTCAGCTACGGCGCCCGTCCAGGGCCAAGCCGCGCACCCAATCGCGCGCCGCCGTCCGCGCACGCGCACCGGCCCGCGACCGGCCTCCGCCGGGGAGCCCGGTTCCGTGGCCACCTGCCGGGTCTTCCTGGCGTTGGCTTCCCGAGAGGGTCCACCTGCTTCTGACCCCTGCGTGCCCTGGGGCGCTCCTAGCCCACACGCGATTTCCCATCGGGGACCCTAGACCACCTGTCAACTCCTACCTGACCCAGATGTCCCCCAGCCCGTCTGAAAGGCCCCGCAGCAGGAGTTCCGCTGCCTGTCACCCCCCTCCCCTATTTAAGGCCAGCGCGTGCCCTTACTCACCTTCGCAAGATGAGGCTTCTGGCAGGTGGCGTGGGCCTCCCTGGGTTCGGCTGCCAGGGGCGTGGCCTGACTTGCCTACAGCTGGGGCAGATAAGGCACCAAAAGGGGGTGGCCGTGCTGCGGTTGGGGCAGGCAATGTTCCCCACATCACAGGGGAAAACTGAGGCTCGGAAAATGTTCACGTTACCAGGCAGGGGCTGGAACCCAGGCCTCTGGCAGCTGCCATGTCCACAGGTTCTCTGGCAGTCTAGGCTTGTCCACCCCTGGTCTGTGGCACCTCAAGTGTCCTCACTTCCTGATACCTGCCCACTACATAGAGAGGCCTCTTAGGGGCCTAGCTGTGTCAGGATGAGGCTTCTGCATCTGACTCACGGAGCCTGAGGCCTGGGCCCTACTGGCTCCTGCCACAGGGTCTCTCTGGCCGTGGGGGCGTGGGCCTCGAGCCACCCAATCCCGAAGGGACAGGTTTCACAACTTCCCGGATGGGGCTGTGGTGGGTCACAGTGCAGCCTCCAGCAGGCAGGATGAGGTGGCTCCCACTGTTGCTGCTTCTGACGTGGTGCTCAGGGGCCCCTGGTGAGTGCCCCCTTCCCCGATCCCTGTCTGCATTCAGGAGGAGGTTGGCCTCGGGCCCACGCTAACCTGACCACGAGGTCAGTTCCCGGCTGGGCATGGCCAGGTGTCCTTGACTTCTTGCAGGGAGCTGGGAAGCCCTGGGAACGCACAGCCACGGTGTCGCTGAGGCCTCCATCTGCTGCAGCACTGAGGCAGTGCTGGGACCAGAGGCACCCACACAGCAGGCAGAGACCGCCCCTGAGCCTGCTCTCCCCTCTAACCTAGCAGGTGCCATTGTGCTCCTGACAGCCCAGACACAAAGTGAGACTGCCTAGGCTGGGTGCCCGCCGGAGGCACCAGGGTTCTGAGCTTTAGCATTCTCCTTTAAGAGATGAAATGGGACGAGCTTTATAGAGCAAGCCCCATCACCCAGTGCTGCCACGGAGTGCACATGTTACACCTGAGCCCGGTGCCTACTGGGAACCACTGTGTCTGGGCCTGCCTCTCCCACCCTATGCAGGGGGCGCTGAGCTGGCCCTGAGAGTGCACACAGGACCCATCTTGTATCTTTGATCCCCTGAACGGACAGTGTGGGGTCATGCCAGTACACACACCGTGACTCACGCTATGACATGTGCTCCCACCTGCCCTGTGCCCACCACTGTTGGCCACCCTGCAGGGCAGCGGTCAGCACTGAACGACTTCCAAGTGCTCCGGGGCACAGAACTGCAGCACCTTCTCCATGCAGTGGTGCCTGGGCCTTGGCAGGAAGATGTGGCAAACGCTGAGGAGTGTGCTGGGCGCTGCCAGCCCCTACTGGACTGCCGGTGGGTGACCAAGGGACCCAGATGAGTCCAGGCGCATGGGAACCGGGGGCACTGGGTGACTCGGTGCTGCCTTTCTGCCCAGGGCCTTCCACTACAATGTGAGTAGCCATGGTTGCCAACTTCTCCCATGGACCCAGAACTCGCCCTACACACGGCTGCAGCAGTCTGGGCGCTGTGACCTCTTCCAGAAGAAAGGTTGTGGGGAGGGGCAGGGGCAGTGGGATGGGGCTCTAGGGTCTCAGTCAACGTTGACCTTCGATCTCTTTCTGCCAGACTATGTACGGACCTGCATCATGGACAACGGGGTTGGGTACCGGGGCACCGTGGCCACAACTGCAAGTGGCTTGCCATGCCAGGCCTGGAGCCACAGGTTTCCCAATGACCACAAGTGAGACAGGCATCTTCCCTCTGTCCCTATCCGGAGCTCACCCCCAGCTAGCGCTAGAGTGACACTTTCTGCCCCCAGGTACACGCCCACACTGCGGAACGGCCTGGAAGAGAACTTCTGCCGCAACCCGGACCGGGACCCTGGGGGTCCCTGGTGCTACACGACAGACCCTGCCGTGCGCTTCCAGACCTGCGGTATCAAGTCCTGCCGGGAGGGTAAGTGCAGTTAAGCCCGGGGAGGGAAGGACAGGCCCAGGCCGGTCCGCGAACGCTCGGGCCTTGGGTCTCCAGCCGCTTGTGTTTGGTGCAATGGCGAGGATTACCGAGGCGCGGTGGACCGCACGGAGTCGGGACGCGAGTGCCAGCGCTGGGACCTGCAGCACCCGCACACGCACCCCTTCGAGCCTGGGAAGTAAGTGCGAGGAGGGATGGCGCCCTCCGGGGGCGGGGATCGCTACAGAAGGCGACTGGGCGGGGCGAGACGGTGCCTCCCCCCCACCCCCGTCGTGTTCACGCCTCCCTGTCGCCCCCAGGTTCCTCGACCAAGGCCTGGACGACAACTACTGCCGGAATCCTGACGGCTCTGAAAGACCCTGGTGCTACACCACCGACCCGAAGCTGGAGCGGGAGTTCTGCGACCTCCCTCGCTGCGGTAGGGCCGCGGGACCCGGGCCCGGGGCGTGCAGGGGAGGTGGGAGGGGCGAAGGGCTGGGCGCGGCCCGGCGGCGGGTCAGGTCCCAGCCGCAGCTCCGATCCCCTCCCGCTCTGGTTCCGACTCGCCTCGGTCCGTCCAAGGTCCTGAGGCACAGCCGCGACCCCAAGCTACGACTCTCAACTGCTTCCGCGGGAAGGGTGAGAACTACAGGGGCACCGTCAATGCCACCGCCGCAGGCGTGCCCTGCCAGCGCTGGGACGCTCAGAGTCCGCACCAGCACCATTTCGAGCCTGCGAAATACGAGTGCAAGTGAGGCGGTGGGCGGGGCGCACCCCGCGGAGGGCACCGCAGGAGGGGGCCCCCGGGGCTGGCTGGCGAGCCAGGTGGGACCTCGGCCCTCCGCCAATGGCAGTGCCTGCTCAGGGACCTTCGCGAGAACTTCTGCCGGAACCCCGACGGCTCAGAGGCGCCCTGGTGCTTCACCACCCGGCCTGGAATGCGTGTGGCCTTCTGCTACCAGATCCCGCGCTGCGCTGACGACGTGCGGCCAGAGGGTGAGGTCCGAGCAGAGGGGCGTGTAGTCGGAGAGCTGGGTTGAGGCGGAAGCTGACAGCTGTCCTCGTCTGCCTGCTGCAGGCTGCTACCACGGCGTAGGGGAGCACTACCGCGGCCGGGTCAGCAAGACTCGCAAGGGCATCCCCTGCCAGCACTGGTCGGCAGAGACGCCGCACAAGCCGCAGTGAGCGTGCCCGACTCCGCCCGGGCCTGAACCCTCGGTTGCATGCCTGCCGTGCCCTCCTGGAGCCAGGCGAGGGTTTGAGACTGGCGGGCTGACTGCTCCCTTTCTGCCTAGGTTCACGCCCACCTCAGCCCCACAAGCTCAACTAGAGGAAAACTTCTGCCGGAATCCAGATGGAGATAGCCACGGGCCCTGGTGCTACACTACCGACCCAGGGACCCCATTTGACTACTGTGCCCTGCGACGCTGCGGTGAGGCTGCTGACAGTCCCCCCAAAACCCGTGGTGAGCAACCATGGCCAAGGGCTGTCTTCCTTAACCTGGATGAACTTGGTGTTTCAGATGATGATCAGCCACCGTCCATTCTGGACCCTCCAGGTATGTACCCTGGTCAGTAGCAGGTGGAAGCCCCTTTATCCTTTTCCTCTACTCAGCTGGGGTCTCGCTGCCTACCACCCGCCCCCTCCCTCTCCAGACCAGGTGCTGTTTGAGAAGTGTGGCAAGAGAATGGATCGGCTGGACCAACGGCGCTCCAAGCTGCGAGTGGTGGGGGGCCAGCCGGGGAACTCACCCTGGACTGTCAGCTTGCGGAACCGGTGAGGACAGCTAAGGCCGAGTCCTCTGTGGTTATGCCAAAAGACGGCAGGTCCTACACTTGTCCCAAGACTCACGGTTCCCTCTCCTAACCCCCACTCCAGGCAGGGCCAGCATTTCTGCGGAGGGTCCCTGGTGAAGGAGCAGTGGGTACTGACTGCCCGGCAATGCTTCTCCTCCTGGTGAGCCCCACTTGGACCTGGGGTCCCAGACCCACCCCCTCGCCCTGCCCCCCCACCCCCAGCCACCTGAGCCTGGGGCAGCAGACTGGGTGTCTGAATGACCCAGGAGAGCCTCTTTCCCAGCCATGTGCCTCTGGTGGGCTACGAGGTATGGCTGGGCACCCTGTTCCAGAACCCCCAGCCTGGGGAGCCGGGCCTCCAGCGGGTCCCAGTAGCCAAGATGGTGTGTGGGCCCTCGGGCTCCCAGCTGGTCCTGCTCAAGCTGGAGAGGTATGTAACAAGCTGAGGGGGGAGGCAGTGCTGAGCCTCGCCTCAGGCCCTGAGTGCCTTCCTTCCTGCTGAAGACCGGTGACCCTGAACCAACGTGTGGCCCTCATCTGCCTGCCCCCGGAGCAGTACGTGGTGCCTCCAGGCACCAAGTGTGAAATCGCAGGCTGGGGTGGCACCCAAGGTAAGAACAGAGTGCACAGGAATATGCTATGCCGTGCCGGGAGGCCCAGCCCTGGACCCTTCCTGAGGGCCCGCTCCTCTTCCTCATTCCCCTTGCCATAGGGACAGGTGATGACACGGTTCTGAACGTGGCCTCGCTGAACGTCATCTCCAACCAGGAGTGTAACGTCAAGCACCGCGGACGTGTGCGAGAGAGTGAGATGTGCACTGAGGGACTGCTGGCCCCCGTGGGGGCCTGTGAGGTGAGTGGCCGGCTCCGGGCCAGCCCGGGGAGACCTGTGCGGTTGGCAATGACTTCCTCACCAAGGGGGCTAGTCACTGCCATGGCCCAGCATCCTCACCTGTTCTCTTACCTGCCAGGGTGACTACGGGGGCCCACTTGCCTGCTTTACCCACGACTGCTGGGTCCTGGAGGGAATTATAATCCCCAACCGAGTGTGTGCACGGCCCCTCTGGCCAGCCGTCTTCATGCGTGTCTCTGTGTTTGTGGACTGGATTCACAAGGTCATGAGGCTGGACTAGCCTGGCTCCGGCCCCACGTGCCCTGGGGAGGACATAGCTTCCTGTCAGACATAAAGCCACCTTTCCTCTTTAAGCTTCTGCTTCCAGGGAATGAGTCGGCGGCTCCTTGCCAGGACCCGGGTGGTCTGAACCTAGGCCTGACTCGGCCTGTGGGTGCCAGGGAAGGGCAAGGGCTCACTGGTCCTCTGGTCACACTCTTGGGAGGAGGAGGGTGCTACGCAGCAGCTTCTAACAGGCAGGGCTGTGACGTCAGAGCTAGCCAGGTCAGAGTCCTAGCTGGCCAGGACGGCAGACTGAGCCGCTCACTGCCTTTCCTCTCTCTGGATGCAGATGAAGCCCTCGTGGCTGCCACACCCAGGACCTGGGGTCTGTGAGCCCCGAGGGGGCCTAGGGATGGCCTGGTACAAAGTACCAGCAGCAACCAGCTCTCTGCCCCCATTTATTGTGACTACACAGCCCACATTCCTTTGCCCACCCATCCACGGAGTCCAGATCCCAGGAATCCTTTCGTGGCTCTGCCAGACCCTGGCGCTCCCCAGGAGCAAGCGGACATGGGCTGACCAGCTTGGGTAGCATGGCAGGGCTTCAGGTGCCCAAGTGTGTGCGCAGCCAGAGCACAGCGTTCATGAAGCTGTCTGATTCCACCTCCACTTCCGAGAGTGCGTGCGTGCTTTTGGGATACAGCAAGAGCCTGTAAGGGGTGGGCAGCAGTATTTTCAGACTGGAGGTTCTCGCGTGCTCACCTGCCCCCCAGCTGCCAGGGCTGTCCTGCTGCACTCACCGCACAGGCACACTCCGGGCCTTGAGGGCACGGTAATACTCTATGCCCTGCTTGAAGGGCACGCGCCGGTCCTCCTGGCCCAGCATCAGTAACAGGGGCGTCTTCACCTGGGTGTGTGGGGTGGGGGTGGGGTGGCACGTGAGTTGGGCCCTGGGGTCTGGAGACACGCGTGCGAGTGGCCCAGAGGAGGTACACGTACCTGCGGGATGTACTTGATGGGTGACTTGTCCAGCATGTCTGCCCACACACTGAGGTCTGGCAGGCAGTCATTGCTGTACGGGAAGCCAGCCTCCACCACACACCTGCAAGATTTTGCACTGCTGCAGCCCCCAGAATCCGGGGGCCTACAGAGCTGGAGAGAAGGGCAGGGACCTGGGGGCACACCCACCAGTCAGGGATGTCTGTGGAGCCCATCATGGAGGCGATGTTGGTCACAGGGTTCCTGGCCACACAAGCACCGTAGGTCTCTGGGTACTGGCCAATCAGGTGGCAGGAGAGGAAGCCACCATGGGAACCACCCATAAGGGCTACGCGGCCTGTGTCAAAGCGCTCCTCCCGGAGAACCTGCTCCACTGCGAACTACAGGAAGGGGCAGAGCACACTGCAGCCAGCTGCCTGCCCAGCTGGACGGAGCCACCTCGACAGCCCACCCTCCAAGCCTGTCCCGGAGCCCAGTTTCTGCTACCTGGACGTCTTTCACATCCTGCTGGCCCACATTGCCTGGGAGGGAGAGGATGCTGTCCTGGCCAAAGCCCGTTGAGCCACGATAGTTCACTGGAGGCCAGGGAAGGACCAGACAGGGTGGTCAGGCCACTGTCCCAGCCCCGAGACACCCTTCCACCCATCCGGGCAGTGGGTACTAGGACTCGCTACCTCTCAGACTGGGGGAAGGAGCCTGGAGATTTGAAGCTACAACCCAGTGACCACAGCACCCTTTCCATGAAGTCCCAAGTTAGTTCATGTTATTACCACACCACGGAGCCAGAGGCTGGGCACAGGGAGTTCCTGGGAGTGCTTACCAGGTCAGGTTACAGAAAGGCCCAGAGACTGGAGTGGCAACCACGGTGCTTGTACAATCCAGAACCACCCATCGCTCCACCACAGTCCTAACAGAGCCACAGGTCCCTGCTCGCTCACCTAGTAGCACTGCAAAGCCCATCTTGCAGAGCATGGCTGGGAACAGCATCCAGGCAGTGACAAAGGATGAATGGGGCCCCCCTGCAGACAGGGAGCAGAGGGTAAAAAGGCCAGCTGGGATGGCTGGGAGGGCAGGGGCTCTTGGGCTCGATGCCTACCGTGGGGCATGACCACCATGGGCACCTGGGTCTTGTCCGAAGGGCTGCCGGGCTGCATGAGGATGGCTTCGAAGTCGAGGCCAGCTGCAGGAAGAGGGCAGCAGTCAGCAGGGCAGGCAGGGCTGTCCACATCGACAGCTGTAGGTCTGGGGCTGACTCCTGGAACCGAGTCCTGACCAAGGTAGCCCACCCGGCTAGGTGAGGACCCCAGAATGCTCACGCCCCTTCTGTCCTAGTCAGGGAGCCAGCAGCATCCTGGAAGAGGTGTGGTCACAAAGGCCTCGGTTTCCCCACCACACATGCTCTGGCCTGGTGGTGCTCAGTTCTGATATTCAGAGCAGGTGCTCAGAGGCCTGGACGCCACTCCCCGTTACCACCCACAAAGGGGACAGCAAACTTCTCAGAGGCAATCGCAGGAAACCCCGTAACGCGCAGACAGGACGCTGTGTGCTGCAGGTGTCCCTCTGCCCACGCCCAGCTCACCGTACTGCGCATTCTCTTGCTCCGGTGGTGGCTGCAGCACCCGGATGCCCCAGTGAATGTCAGGAATGGGTTCAGCCTCCTCCAGGGACACCCATGATACTGACTGCTCCTTCCCCGCAGGAGGCAGGAACCCCACTTTCTGCCAAGGGGAAGGAGTGTGTCACAGGTGGTCTAGGTGCCTCCCTGCTCTGCTGCTTCTGCCCCGAGTGGGAAATGGGTAGCTCCACTCCAGAGGATGTGGCACGGATTCCTGTTTGAATCGGTGACTACCAAGGTGCTCATGGAAACACACACACCCCTCCCTCCTGAGGGTCTAGCCTTTGCTGTCTCACTGGGCCCTGTAGTGACTATGTACTGGCCACTTCCCCAGGCACCCTGTCCTATACACAGCAGTGCCTTGCCCAGCAGTTCCTCCTCATGAGGGCCAAACCCTACTGGACTACACTGGACCGGGCCCACGTGTCGGCCTCTAGGGCCACAAGGAGCTCTGCCCTCCCTCTCGGCCTGAGACCCACCCATACTCACCAGACTTGGGGGCAGGCTGGGGGTGGAAAACTGGGCCACCATGAGGTCCTGATCAATTGTGAGCAGCTTCCAGCTCCCACCGGAACCCCCTGGAGAAAGCAGATGCCACTCATCGTCTGGCAGGGGCCACCACCTTTCTCAGATGCTCTCTGCAGAGTCCCAGGCCAGAGGTTCTATGGACAGCTGCCCCCTCACAAACACCCAACTGCACAGAGCCTCGCTCACCTGGCCGACACTGGGTATGCCCAGGAACTGCCAGGCTTGGGGACGCACCAAGGTCCATCCGCCCACCTGCATGGCTACAGTGGGCAGGAGTGGCAGCTGGGCCCAGGGAGTTGGGTGGGGGTGGGGGATTGTGCTGATTCTGAGAGGTGGGACCCTAGAGCAACCCTTTGGTAGCTCTGTGGAGGAACAGGTAGAGGCAGGACAGGCGGAAAATTCAAAAGCTATGTCAAGGACAGAATCACCAGGCTTGAGGGTGGGACAAACGGGAGAGTCAACACCCAGCTTCCCCTGGGCACGGCTGCCTCTGCCTGTGATAGGGCCCCCGAGGTAAGGGGAGGGAACAGGATGACTCTGGCAGACCTTGGCAAGGGACAGTTTTGTGGGTTTCAGGCGCAGGGGTGTGGCCAGGCTAAGGCCGAGCCAGGACCTATGGGCAGAGCTGATACTGCAGGGCAGGTGAGCAGCACAGGTAGACGTTGGCTGGGTAAGGTCTGGCACCGCTGCAGAGCACCAGTCCTACCCGTCACCCCCAGCGGCCTGCTCACCAGCTGTGAGGGAGGTCACACTGCCCGTCTGCGTGTCCACAACAAACAGATCCTGGAGCAGAGAGAAAGCCTTCTGTGGAACCACATCCGAGAGCCCCATGGGTCGCACCCCCACCTCTCTACTCTCTTGGGAACTGCTGGGCTAGGACAGGGCCTGAGCAACCGTGGCAACGGCTACCCAGTGCAGCAGGGAGTAGCCTGAGGGCCTGGGTTCGAATTCCGGCCCTACCACAACTCGCTCAGCGCCTCCGGGCCAGGGAAGGAATGCCTCTGAGCCCCTGAGTCAGCGCAGGAGCAAATGATAGCACACTCAGGACCTGGCACACTGTGGGTGCCCGGCCCATCCCTGGGGGATACACAGTGCCCCCCCTACGAGCTGCTCTTTGAGAGCATCCAGGGACACACTCAGGGGCATGGGAGGGTCCTGTCATGGGGGACCGGCAACCAGTCCCTTCCAGCATGAAAGCAGGCAGGTTTGAAGGGGCCATGAGGACCCGTGCTGGGCACTGAACCCCAGGGCCCAGGCTGCTGGGGGCTCATCACGGTGGCCGCCCCTCAACACGGTTGGGGCACCTTACCTGCCGGCTGCGCTGAGCGGAGTCGAAGACCACTCTCTGGCTGTCAGCCGACCAGCACCCCAGAGGCAGAAGGCTGCAGTAGATTCCAGAGAAGTTCTCTGCAAAGATGGGAGGGTAACACCTGTCTGCCTGCCCCCGTCGTGCTCAGCACAGCGCCTGACACAGGGTGCTCAGTAAGTCCTACCCGACAAAGAAGGCAAGGCAACCGCCCCTTCACAGATGAAGCGGAAGCCGGGGCCGGGGCCACACAGCTAAGACAGGACAGGGCTGGGACTGAGACTCGGCTCCCAGCACTGCAACCTTGCGGGGGACAAGTGAGCCCCCCGGCGATGGCATTCCTGGGAACCGACGGGCTGGCCTGAGCAAGCAGGCGCCTCTCTGCGACAGAGCCCACCCAGGGCCCTGGCTGACTGAGCCCGGCTGCCGGGATGGGATGGCAGGACAGCACCCACCCTTGGACCCGGGGTGCGCTGTGGACCTAGGGTACTTCCTCCGACCCACTCGAAGGAGCCGGGGCCCTCAGAAGGAACGCAGGGCAGGGAGGAACAGACGGCAGGGAAAGAGCTGGCTGCAGCCTCCACGCCACCACCCTGCCAGGCCCCCCTTACCTCCCAGCTGCCGAGGCACAATGTCCACGACCACCGAGGTGACCTTGGTGTACCAGTCGTACTGCAGAAGAACACGCCAGTCAGGTCCACCGGGGCACGGACAGTGTCCTGGCCCCCTTCTACGACAGCCTCAGAAGGAAGGGGCCTGAGACGAGCCTGCCTCCTTTCTGGTGATCCAGACCAGACGCCTGGAAGGGCCTCAGACAGGCCCGGCCCTGACTTCTTCCATCGGTGCCGAAAGCTCTTCCTGGACAGGGACTGGGACTATGTAACTTCCCACCCTACCTAGGCCCACACACAGCTGGCTACACGCAGAGAACTATGGGGACAAGCACTCCTGTCCACGAAAGACACGGTCAAGGCAGCAGCGCTCACGGTGAACACAGTGAACGCCCTCTGGGCCAGCACTCAGCCTCTAGGCCCTGCCCACATGACTGCTGCACCCTGGACAGGAGGGCATCCGCTGGGGGCTTCTGGGGAGAGGACACTGGTCCTTCGGCTTGCAGTCCCTCCTCCAGCTTACCAGGCACAGCTGGCTACACTGATGATGGGGGACTAGAGATGGGTACCGCAGGTATACAATGCGACACTGGTCTGGGCTCAGCCGTGGAGAAGAGATGGCCAGGGAGTCATCTGAGAGGAGCTCTGTGCCAAACGGAAATGTGGGCATCACACAGGCAGGTAGGGCCCACGTGTGCCAGAGACGGTGGGTGCAGGCAGGTAGGGCCCACATGTGCCAGCGAAGGTGGGTGCCTGCCACTTACCATACTTCCCCCCAGTGAGGTCCACATAGTACAGGGCTGACCTGGAACCGCCAGAGAAGACACTCAGCTTCAAGGCCAGCTGGGCTGCGGGGGCTCCTGCCCAGTTCCCCTACCTCACCTGCGATTGGTGCAGAAGCGGATGCCTAGCCGGAAGGGCTCATGCCACCAGCCCACAAACACCACACCCGTGTCTCCAGGGGCCCAAAATGCCTGTAAACAAGACCACGCGGCAGGCATGGTTAAGGGACCGTGGCTCAAGCAGGGACCCGAGGCTCCAGGAAGAACACAGGACAAGGCGCTGCTGACCTGGCCAGGGGACACGTTCTCAGGGACCCCTTCAAGCACCGAGATGTTGCCGCTCTCAACATCCAGGACGCAGAGCACAGGGGTGCTTTTGGACACCATGCTTTCTCCCCAGTCTTCATAAAACACAAACTGATCCCCCTGGGAACACAAGACCGTCAACGCCCAGGCTGTCCACAAGACCCTGCCCTGCCGCCTTAGAAGCCAGTGCCTCCCTGGTGCTGGCAGGCACAGTGTGGCAAGGGAGCACACTGAGCGCCTGCAGGGCCTTCACGGACTGGCCACAGCCTCGAGCACCTTGACGGCCTGGTCTGGCTTCTTCGGCCTGGCCGTCTCGTCCTCGCCGGCACTGACGTCCAAGGCCTTGGTCTGAAAGAAGGACTCGGCCTTCGGCCGCTTCTTCTCTGCCACGTACAGCAAGTGTGTCTCCGAATGCGACCAGGACAGGCAGCCGAAGCAGTCTGGGCGTGGGGAGGGCCAATGAGGGAGGAGGCAGGGCTACAAGCGCCCTCCCGTCCACCCTGCCTGCTCGCCAGCGGCATCTCACCATCTTCATATACAGGCCCATGCTTCTCCAGCGCCGACAGGTTGAAGCTCTTGAGTTTCCGGTTCTTCTCCCAGACCTGAGGACACGCGGGCGTCAGGCTGCCCGCCCCCGCCCCCGAGTCTCCTCTGTGGGGCCTCCAGGTGCCCACCATCTGGCCCCAGGGGGACTCACCTCCAGGAACTGCTTCTCCTCCCCGGGGCCGGTGCCTCCAGCCTTGCGCAGCACCGCCTTCAGGGTGCCTGAAGGGGACTCTCGGCTCAGCAGCCTTGGGGAAGGCACGGGGTGGGCGGTCAGGAACGCCTCCCCCCTCAGCAACAAGCCCAGTCACGCACCCCTACCTGCCACAACCTCCCAGAGGAGATTCTTGAGGTTCTGGCCCACACCAGCCCCTACAGCACCTCAGGGCTCTCCAACTCCCACGGCAGCTGGCCTAGCCTTTCCCTGGGCTTCTGGGGGCTCCAGTCTGGCCCATGCCTCTGGTGCGGACCATGTCACCGGAGAGCCGATGAGCTCCCAAGGGCAGGAGCGCGGCTCCCGGCCTCGCTCTGGGCCCACGCACAGCCAGGCACCTGGCGAGCCTTCGCAAAGGCTTGCGTTAGACGGCGGTGGCCTTGTCCGTGACAGTCCTCCCTCACACTTACTCCCCCCGGGTCTCCACACTGCTGCCTGCAGGCCCTGCAAACACCACTGAATCCTCATCGTGGAACACCAGGTACTGGCGGCAGAATCGGATGTTCTCCATGCGTTCCAGGTCCCTCTGGGTCCATTCTGTGAGGGGAAGTGCGAGACGGCTCAACTTGTCTTGGCCAGTCCTGGCCACTGTCCCTTAGCCCAGGCATGCCCAGATCCACCTTCCCCAACCGCTCTCCAGACACCCTGGGTGCAGGCTGGCCCACGCTGGCCACGCTCAGCCCAGCCTCTTGGAGACAACTCACTACTGCCTCCAGCACCCAGCCTAGAGTCTTGAGGGCAGCCTGGCACGTGACCGAGGAAGGCCCACACTCAGCACCCAGGTCAAAGTTCGACTCCCACACCCTCGACTCTCGCACTCCTGGGCACGGCCTGGTAACGCCCCGCACACCCCTGTGCAGGAACCTTGGGGGGCTTACCCTCCAAGCCCCGGCTTCTCCACACACTCGCGTGCACGGTCACGCAGCGAGCCCCACACGCCCCCTCTACGCCCCCAGAGTGTACGGCCCCGCTGCCACCCAGCTCCCCACTGTACACACACCAGTGTGCACTGTCCGGTAGCGGCCCCCGTACTGCGTGGTGACATCCGGGCCCAGGCAGGCGGCGCTCAGCGCGGGCTGGCGGCTAAGGACCCGGTACAGCGCCGCCGCCTCCTCGGGCTCGCTCAGCAGCACCTGCGCAGGGGACACACCAGGTTCAGGCCCGGCCCGGGCTGCACGGACCACGGGCACCGCGGGCCGAGCCCTCACCTGACGCTCCATAGTCTCCGCAGGCGGGGCGAAGCGGCGCGTGCAAGCGCCCGGAAGTGAGGCCTCGCGGGGCGTAGCCTGGGGCGGCCCGGCCTGTTTCCGCTACGGCCCGGAGGCGATCTGGGAGCCGGGCCTTCGACGAATGGCAGAGGGCCGTTGGCAGACGGGGCGGGACCTTGAGGGAAAAGTCCCGGAGAGGAGGAGGGGACCCTGAGGAGAGCCGCAGGCCTTTCGGGGCAGGGCGAGGCGGGGCTGGTGGGAGGCGGGGTCTGCGGGTCGAGCTGCCCGCCGCTGACTGACAGGGGAGGCAGTGGGATCTCCGAGGAAAGGGGCGGCCCTTTGGAGGCGGCGTGCAGGGGCAGGTTGTCGGGGAGGATCGACAGGGCCAGCGTGAGACTAGGGTGAGGCCAGAGCACTGGGAGGGTGGGGCCTGAGAGGAATGCCGACCAATGAAGACTTGAGGAAGCGGGTGGGGCGGGCCAGGTGGGCTGCAGGGCCGGTTGCAGGGTCGCTCCCCATCCTGGGGGCCTCCCGGGCAGAGGTCGGGACGAGGCTAGGTCCGGGCGGAGCGGAGTTGTGGCATGGCGGGGGGGGGCGGGGGAGGGCAAAGAGGCACGGGGGCGGGGCTCACAGGGTGCTGTCTGGGCTTATCGGCCACCAGACCTGACCCATGAGTTATCAGTCCCCGCAGCCCTCACCGGCTCTTCGCAGGGGCGCCTTGCTGGGGATGGTGAGCCGGTGGGCCCGAGCTCTTGGGTGCAGAGGGCCTGGTGGGGGTCAGGCCCCTCCTAGGCCAAGGGAGCTTCCTGTGGAAACAAAGATCCTGGACAGGCAGGCTTCCTCGGCAAGTGGCACGGGACTGGAGAGGCTGCACCGCAGTCAGGCCAACTGGGACGGCCCCTTCTTCCCCCTCGAGCCCGCCTGCTTTCACACCTAGGTCCCTGCACTCTGCCTTGCCTTTGACTGACATTCCACTTGCCTGGCCTGCAGCCTCCCCTTCCCTAACAGCGACATCATTACTTGAACATTAGTGGTTAAGTAAAAACCATCCCTGCATTCAGAGGTCACCTGCATTTATTGAGCACTCAGTGTGTGCAGGACTGTTAAGGCCAGAACCAGGAGTCCAAGAGTGACCCCAGCCATCTCTGGAAACCGGGAGGTTCATCAAGCGTTGTTTGTGTTAGGAAAATGGAGTATATGGTGCCTGTCCCTCGGAGTGTGTGCAGCAGACTGGCTGTAAACTCCCCTGGTGTGTCTCTGGGGTTGGGCACTGCGCAGTGAACACGTAGAAATAAACGGAAGGCCAGCAAATAGGATGTTCTGCACCGTGGCCTCTGCTGAAGGTGAAAGACAGGAAGGAAGGATATGTCTCAAGATGTTAACTCTAGGGGAAGGGCCAGAGAGGGGATGGTCGACAACAGACGACGGTATTCCTTTCATTTATCTGTGTTTTTAAAATTTTCTGGCAACTCTGGGTTATGAGGTGGGAGTTGGGAGTCGGCAGAGCAGGGCAAGCAGGTGTAGGACTCGTTAGCAGCACCAGGGGGCAGCAGCTGCTCACCTGTCTTCCCAGCACAAGATCGCAGAAAGCTGTGTGTGCAGCCTGGACGCCCACTGTGCAGGTCCAAGCTTGGAGCCTCCACCTCTGTGGGGGGTCCCTTGTGGCTTGACTGACTTGGTGCGAATTCAGCCACAGGCACGCCAGCCCTTCCGCATCTCTTCCCTTTAACCATGACACGAACTTGGTGATTTGCTCCTTTGGTGAAGCCTTGCCACTTTAGAAACCAACCCAGAGACAGTGTGTGGATTGTTTATATCAAGTCTTTTTATTCTGATACCACAGAATTACCTTGTCACAATGCAGGGGGAGGGACACTGAAAGTACCACAAGTTCTCACAGAGCACGGGAGGACGGCACACAGTTCACGAGGGCGGCTGGAGGACTCGGGTCATTGCACTTACAACTGTAAACTTGTTTGTGTGACTTTGTACAGCACTCTTCCCCCCTCAAATGAAGAAGGAGAGAAAGAAAGAAGGGAAAGAGGAGGGAGGAAGGAGGGAAAGCCGAAAACAAGACGTGGAAGCTGGAGGAGAAGGTGTGGATGGCCACTCCTCTCCAGGGTGCTGCCTAGGGGAGGAGGAGCTGAATGAGACAGACACGCACACGCGCACACACACACACACACACACTCATACATAGGTTCGCGTGCACACAGTCTCACAATTTCCATGGCTCTCCAGGGCCTCCCCAGGGCAGCAGGCACCCAGGGAGACGGAGCTGGCATCTCGGAGGAGTTTTAGTTCATTAGGCCTGTCCCTCTGACCCTGTCGGAGTCCACAATGACAAATATTTACAGCATGGCGGGGGCTGGGTGGAGGAGGAGCCGCTAGGGCAGGAGCACACTGTCATGGCAAAGAGCCTGCCTGGAAAGCGCCCCCACAGGCTCCAGGAGAGGGGCCACAGTTGCTGCTACTGCTGCCCTTTCGTTGTTGGCCCTGAGCCCTCACATTCCACCCAAGAACTAAGAGGATGGGGGTGGGGCTGCCACCTGACATGTGCACTGGGGCCCGGCGAGGGCAGAGGAGGCGACACCCTGGCTGTGACGCAGGGGAGGGAGGTACGGAGAAGGCCTAGATGGCCTCCCCGAGACCCCTTGCCCATTTGGAAACAGGTCTGCTGTTCCCTGCTTCCCAAGGCACCAAATGCTGGTCCCTCAGCCTCCGGCTACATTGCCCCGAGAGTCACAGGGTTCAAGACACCTACAGCCCAGATGCCTGCCCCAGCCACCTCCACAGAGAGGCAATGACGTGTCCTGGGGATACAGAGGGGCGTGAGGAATGGCAGATGTCAGATTTTTCAAACTCAGAGACCTTGGCCAGAAAGGAAATCTGCTAAGAAGTTAACACTTCAGAGACAGACAGGGCCCGGTGCAGGCGGACCTGCTGACATCTTCCCGCTTGCACCCTGCTCCTAGCCCATCCCTGGCCTTCAGTGGAGAGGATCACTGCTCTGGCCTCCAAGTACCTAGGTGCATCCCCACAGAGATGCGGCCCCAGCCTCCCTTAGCCAGACCGCATCTTGGGGATGAGCAGGTGTCCCACGTGCAACGTGAAGGCTCGCAGCTGCTTGTCCCATCCTAGTCGCCAGAGGTGGGCCAGGCTCTGTCTCTGAGGGGCGTGCAGACGTTAGAGAAAACCAGGAGAAATGTGGACCCCTGAGAAACGCACGGTGCAAACCAGAGCACTCTGGAGGCAGATCAGACCTCAAGGCATCAGGCAGCTCCCGCCTGCCATGCTTCAGCTCAGTGGTGGAGAAGCTAATGAGGATGGGTGGGCTTCAGAGAAGGTGATGGGCAGGGATGATACGCCCTGGCAACAGAGGCAGCAAGGCCCGCACAGGACCTTCAGGGACGTTTTGCTATTGAGAAACTTCCCAAGAAACTCTACTTGCAGCCATTGTCTATGTAAATAGTTCACCTGCTCTGGTTCCAGAAGACACTGTCAGCCAAAGGCCACAAGCACTAAAGGTTCAGCTCTTCCCGAGCACCCACTGACCTGCTGGCTCCAGCCCACGTCTCCTGGGCTCCCAGTCCCTCCAGGCCTCCAGCCACAGGGGAGAGGCAGGGAGCAGCTGCACGCAGAAGCTGGGCCCACAGAGCATAGCCAGGTTCTGTCTGGCCTCTGCCTCTCTGACTGTGAATGCTGCCCAGCTCTGCCCTTAAGCAGTGCCCCACTGGGAAGGGGCAGTCAGATGCCTCCGGTCTGGGGCTCGGGTAGGAGGGGAGAATGACATACGGACAGCAATCCTACAGCAAACCTTCAGAACATTCGCACACATGCATCCTGGGCAGGCTCCCACCATCATGTCTACTCCGTGGACTCCTTTTTACCTGCTTCTTGGATGAGAACGCGGCAGGGCATGTGGGGCCTCACACTGCCTGGCCCGCAGCCTGGCACGCTCAGGCGACAACTGGTGGGTCCTCACCAGCTGTGCAGAAGTCAGCTAGTAGTGCTCCTGAAGGAGAGGTTCTGAGGCAAAAAGAACTCCAAGCAAAGGGGTCGAGCGTTTAAGATGGATGAAGTCGTGCAAAGAGGCTGCGAGCTGCGCATGCTCCGCGGCGGGGCAGGCGGTGGCTCGCCCGGCAGCAGCGAGTCCTGCCGCAGGTCAAGCATGCCACAGACGGAGAATTTCACACACACGGGAGAGGGGCGGGGGGGGAGGAGGGGATGTGAGCAGATCTATCCAGTTTCTCAATTGCACGGTTGCAATTAACTCCTTATACATAACATGGAATTTATTAAATATTAACAGTTGTCTTTGAGGGTTTATATTTCATTGCATAGAACATCAGAGATGAGACTTGTGGCTGTGCCCAAGATGAAGGGAGGCCCCCAAGGAAAGGGTCCTGGGGAGGAATGCCGCCCAGGCCACCAGGTGGAGAAACGGCGCCACGCTTCCCCACGTGGGGCTCTGGGCCTCTCCCTGGGCTGGCAGAAGCCCTGGCCCCTCTGCTCTGAGCACACGCACTGGTGATGGCTTAAGAAGGACTGGGATTGCACAGTAAACAGAGGCGGGCGGGGGGCCTCCCTAGACCTCGCCCCGGGGTTGTGCTCTTGGTGGCAAGCCGCCCCCTATTGCTTCTAAGTCAACATTCTCCCGTGCTGAGCAGGGGCAGAGCAGAGAGGGAACCAAACCGTCAGTCACAATGTGGTGCTGCAGGGAGAGGCAAGGGGGTGAGCAAAGAGAAGAGAGAAAGGGAGAGAGAGAAACGAACGTGAATGTTTATGAGGTATACACGTAAATCAAAGCGGAATGATTAAGGCTGTTCTCGAAATCAAAAGAAACCCCCAGGTGTCGGGACGAGGAGGAGCCGGCTGGTGGCTGGTGGAGACAATGGCGGTGCCGCTGGGATGTGCACGATGGTTAGGGGGATGGCTTTAAGATGATGGCCTGCGTGCTCGCACGCTGCCACCCAAGGGCTGGGAGGAGCCTCAGCCGGCGCCCACGCTGCTTGTCGGTGCTATGGCCTCTTAGTTCAGCGATGAGACAGTGTTAGGTCCTAATGTTTGTAAAGTTCTCCCAACCCTACGCTGGCCACTAGAAGGTCTGCTCCCGTGTCACCCAGAGGGCAGGGTGTGGGGGCAGGGCCCTGTGGCCACAGAGGGATCTGGGCCAGCTGGAATGTGAAGGAAACGGAGCCCAGGGCCCCCAGCCCTCAGGCAAAGCCCCTCTCCAAGGCTGTGGAAAAACGTCTGGCATCTCGGAGGGAGGGCAGTGTGTGTCCAAACTCTGCGTATAACGCACCGGGGCAAAAGGCGGCTGTGGGACGCGTGGCGAGACAGCCATGGTGCAGGCTGCTGCAGAGGGCGCCTCCCTCCCAACGGCCGATGGCTGTGCCTCAATGGCGGTGCCCTGAGGAGAGCAGGGTCTCGGCAAAGACAACCAGGGTTCCCCCAGGCCAGTGGTCCCACTCATCCAGCAGGTATTTCACGCAGGCAGCTGCTGTCAGGTGACTCTCCGTCCTCAACTGAGGCCAGCCTGCCACGTCCCACCTGGTGTGAATCTTTGGGCCAAGGGTTTGCCAGAATGCAGATGCTTGGAAGAGAAAAGGAGGGAGGGAAGGAAGAAGAAAAAGAAAGAAGGATTTTGACAAGAATCATGGATGGCTGCTTCCCACCCCCACACTCGTCTCAACCATCTGCCTGGGTATCAGGGCCCACACCACTGAGGCCCGGGGTGGGGGGGTTGGGAGCCTGGGCAGCGTGAAGGGCACAGAGAAGGCAGGAAAAAAGAAGGCTCAGACTCTGTAACCCTTAGTACGTACAGCTACACCTTTCAATGAAAATACAAGGCGTGGGGCAGGCGTTCGGCCTGGCAGTGAGGTCTGCATGCCTGTGGCCCATGCTGGAATACCTGGGTTTGAGTCCAGCTCTGCTCCTGTTAGTGCACACACTGGGAGGCAGCAGGTGATGGCTCAAGTAGTTGGGTGCTTGCCACCCATGTGGAGACCTGAATTAAGTTGCTAGCTCCTGGCTTCAGCCTGGCCCAGCCCTGGCCACTTGGGGAGTGAACTAGCAGATGGGAATTCGCTCCGTCTCTCTGCCTCTTAAGCAAACCAATAAATCAGGTCAGCCGGAAAGGGACATCTCTTTTAACGTGACAGAAGTTTCTCCTGTTTTGCTTAAGAGTGAAATAGATGGAGCCATGTTTAAAATGGCAAGCCTCTCCCAGCCCATCCCTGAAACTTCTAGAAAGACACCAGACAATGGGCATTCACTGCGGCGTTGACCACTTGGCTCTATCATTAGCCAAATGCTAGAACTTGAGCATCTGTGAAGTCAGTGGCCTCAGTGGCAGGACACAGAACAAAGCTACATCTGTGTCTCCTTTTCCTTCTCAGTAACGGGGAGCTGGCCCTGATCCAAGGTGGGACTGCCATGCACCAGGGCCACGGGCTGTCTCTCGTCTCTCCCTGCAGCTCCATGTCTAAGTTCATGTCTGCTTCAGGGCAGCAGCTGCAAGGAAACATGTGGACGAGAGGGAAGGCAGCAGGGCCCCCTGGCGGGTGAAGGCAGGAAAACCACTGGGCCTGCACTGTGGCGACTGTAATCAGAATACATTCAAGGCGCAGCTGACTCCCACCTGCCTCAGACTTCGCCCCTGGCCACCTCTGCCCTGCGCTGTGCTTCTGGCTGTGCTGGCTTGTGCCGTCCCTGAAATCCAGCAGTCCACCAGAACCTCCGCTGGGGTGACTCCCTCAGCCGGCCACAGCTCTCGGCTCCTCCCCGAGGCCTCACCTCCACGCCCGCAGCTCTGACCCCTTCCTCTAGAGCTGGCCCGCCCTGCTGCACCAGCTCCAAGACGTCAGAAATCACCTTTCTAATTTAATCTTATTTTCTAATCTGTTCATTCGCTGTCTCCCTACGTGGACCATCGGCTTTGGAGGGCAGGAACTTGGTTTTGTTCCCTGCTGTATTCCCAGTGCCTAAACTAGGGCCTGGCATACACCTGAGCTTGGCCAGCATCTGCTGAGTAAATGGGCAGAAACGGGGCTGCCCAACGCCCCTCCACACAGAAGCCCTCTTGGCACCACACCCAGCTCCTCCCTTTCCATAAGCAGCTTGGCCTGGGCAAGGGCTCCTTTGAAGTGACCTGTTTGCTGACTGCCAGGCCCTGCCACGGGGACCACACACACACCTGCCCATGTGAGAGTGCCCCAACTTCCATCTTCTTACTGTGGCTGCAGGATGGGGGGAGGTGGTCCCTGGCTGAGCACAGAGCAGCAGTATCTATCGACAGCCAGGCTACCAGCCTGCCCCAGCCTAGATGCTGCTCTTCCCTCCTCCACACAGCGAGGCAGGGGCAAGGCCAGCGGCAGGGCAGGCCCCAGATGACCTGCCTTGGCTATTGCAGGCCACACAGAGCCAGGGCTGCTGTCCTTAGGCCCTTCTACTCTCTCCCTGGGCTGACAGCCCGAGACCGAGGCTGCCTATCTCGTGACTGTCCTTTCTTTTGAGTTCCTTTCCTGTCTGCCTCTCTGCTCGTTCTACTCTTCCATCTTGTTCTTGAAAAGCTCAGCCTGGAAAGCCAGCAGTGTCTGGACTTCACATCCAGAGCCACGACGCCCTGTGGGGTCTGGGAGCTCCAGCCTCTCCCCATTGGCTGGACCAGAGATGCCCGGGAAGGGATGCGTCCCCCAACAAGAGCCACAGGCTGCCCTGTCCTCCACAATCGTGGACTCAGTGTCCAGTGCTCTGATAGTTGTGGGGCACAGCTGGCACCGAGTGTACCACCTGACTCATTGCCACTGTCTCAGCCAGCTCAATGGCACTGGCCCAGGGGCTGCTGGGCGCACCACACCCTTTCTGAGGCACACGCAGACTGGATGGCTGTGTTCATCCAGGTCACAGCCCTTTACCCCCTTCTCTGCCCATCCCTCCCTGGCGCTGAAACTCACTGTTATACGCAGAGTCCAGAGCTGCGCCCAGATCTCTGCCTCCAGAGATTTTTCCACAGCAATGTTATCAACCTCTCTTCATCTCTTCAAGAGCCTGTGGGGCATTTATAGGGGAGGGTTGGGGAGGAACAGCTCCACAGTGGGTCCCACCCAGAACCGGATGCCAGCCCACTGCTGTGAGAGCCCCACAGGGGGACAGAGGAAGGTGAGGAGGACGACGGGATGTTGACCCTCTTCTTCCTCCTGGGGCTCTACCGCGCTGGCCCTGAGTCAGGAGTCTGTGCACAATCCCTCATCCTTCCGTGTCTCAGGAGTGCACACTGCAGCTCTGGCCATACCACCTGCTCAAGACTAGACTTCTCCCAGGAAACCCACTGGGACCTGGAGCTCAGCCCCCCACGGTGCCCCAGGCCAGGAGAGGCCAGGAACAGGCTGCTCATACTCACCCTGCTGGGCGTGGTCACCAGAACGAGGAGAATTTTTTGCCAAAAGCAGAGACAGCTGTGACACAGAAAGAGAGAGGCATTAGGGAAATCAGGGAGGCCAGGTCCCTCTTCGTCATGGCCATTGGTGTAGTGAAGGCACGTATAGCCCAAGAGACAGGGACTGGCCATAGGACTGGGTGGCTGCAGGTGCACCCTCTGGCGGGCCAGTGCTCAGGTGCCTGAGCCTGGAATCGTCCACAGACCCCACTTGGCCAGCTCAGGGCCCTGGCCGCAGGCAGCGCAGTGCATACCTTCCGTCAGCTTGCCAGCTTGTTCTGCTGCCCCGCCAGGGAGGATCTTGGAGAGCACACTCTCCCCATCAGCACCCGGCTGGCCTGCGGGAGCCCCTGGGGCGCCTCCAGGCCTGGCTCCAGTCTTCAGGCCTGGGGGAAAGAAACCACCAACACGGGTCTGAGTGGGAGAGTAGCCATGAAGGACTCTGAACCCAGCTGTCCTGTGAGAGGCAGGGAGGGGGAGGCTGGAGGAACGTGAACATAGAAAGAGAACAGGGAGGAAGAGGGAAGTAGGCAGAGAGGAAAAAGCAGGGGACCAAAGGAAAGGGAAAAGAAGGGAGAGTAAGAATCTAGAGTCTTGGCCCTGGGCTCACCATGCCCTTCTGGGTTTTTCACCCAGAGCTTCTTGGGCCCTAAGGCCCAAGTGCTGGTGACACCATCAGCTCATTCCAAACCCAGGCTTTGGGGAGGTCTGCAGCCCACTGGGCACCTTCTCAGGGGCGAGTGAGGGGGACTTGGGGCACAGGTGGCTGTGTGGGGAGAAGAGTCTGCACACTCGGGGCTGTGACCGAGGGAACCAAAGGGTAGGCTTACCTGCAGATCCAGGTCCTGGTGTCGGCTGAGCCTGAGGAGCCCTCCCCTGTTGGGGTGCCTTGGCTGTGGCTTTAGAGCCATTTGCTTGTTCTGCCCGTGGCTGCAACACAGAACCCAGAGCTGAGATTCTGCCAGTGGATGCCACCCACACCCGGCCTGGAATCCAGAAGATGCCTGAACTTCAGTTGCAGCACCCACCCTGGGTAGGCTCCATACAATGACAGCCCTACTTACTGGTCCTGCTGGCGGGGGGCCTGCGGCTGGCGTGGGGCCTGGCTGAGGTTTCCCTGCTGGCTGGCTGGAAGCAGGGGCCGGGCCCCTGGCAGATGGCTGGCTCTGCTGCTGCAGCCGAGCCTGTGGCGGCGCCTGCTGTGGAGGCTGCTGTCCAAGGCCTTGCTGCTGCTGCTGCTGCTGCTGCTGCGGCTGCGGCTGCGGCTGGCGTGTGGCTGCCCCTGAAGGCAGCTGTCTGGATGGCGGTGGCTGTGACTGCTGTGGCCCTGGAGTTGTCTGTCGACCTGGAGCTGCCTGTGGCTGTGCCTGGGGTTCTGGCTTTGGCTGCAGGGCAGCGGGCCCAGAGTGGGCCTGCCGGGAGCCCTTTTTGCTGTCGGAGGCATGATGGTATGCTGACGGAACACGTGGTGGCTGTGAGTATTCTGCAGAGCTGGGGTACCCAGGCTGACCCTTCTTCGGCATGGCTGGGGCAGGGCTGGGTTGAGGGTGAGGCCGGGCCTCGTGGCGACCCATGTCCCGAGCGTGCGGTTTGGTGGCACGCCGTCCTGGCTCCTCGCCAGTGTGGCGACTCGAGTGCCGCCCATGGTCACTGTGATGCCGGTGTTCCTTGGCTGAGGCATGGCGGCCAGGGCCACCCTCATCGGGAGCCCACAGGCCCTCCTCGGAGGGTTCGTCGTAGTCATGGTAGCTGTGCCTGGCAGGGCCTCGCTTCTGGGAGGAGGAGACTGCATGGCCCCCATGGTGCCTGAACCGGTCGGAGCGGGCATCCCGGGGCTTATCAAACCAGTCTGTCTCCTCCTGGCCCAGGTGATACGCTTCAGAGACCAAAAACAGAACACCATCAACCCCCGGGCTGGCCACAGGGGGAGGCCTAGCTGAAGCCATGCAAGGACACCAGAGAGCGGGCACCACAGCCGCAAGCAGATCACTGGACCCCCAGCCCCCGCCCCCCTCAGCCGGGGCACCAGGGCACAGGTGGAGCAGACAAGGGCAGCCTGCGGCAAGGCTCACTGCACGAGGGGCCAGGCCAGACCCTGCTGGGACATCTCGGGGCCCAGGGACCCACGCGCAGGCAGGCCCCCCAGGTGCTGAAGCTGCAGAAATCACCCCCAGCTGCCATTACCTTCGCTGTCGGAAACCACGCAGTGGGAGTCATCCAGGATGTAGCCCTCCTCACGCTTATACGCGTGGGCCCGAGGCCCGTCCTTGACGTGCTCCTGGACGTCAGGCATGGAGTGGCTGGAGCAGAACTGCGGGCAGCTATCCCCAGGAGGGAGGGTCCCCCCGGCAGGGCGGGGCCGTCCCAAGGGGCTGACGGGGCTCTCCTCTTCAGAAGCTTGGCTCCGCATGGGGGGCCGTCCCCGGCTGTGGGCCATGCTTAAGGACGAGGGCTTGGGACCTGCTTTTTGAAGTCGCTCCACAGTCTCCCGTTCCCGTTCGTACCCCTTGCCTCGGCCACTGAAGTCGTGGCTCGACAGCTTCTCCCCACTATAAGCGGATGCCCCCCGGGACCGGCTGCTCCCACCATACATGCGGTCATCCTCCTCCACTGCGTCCCGGCTGGACACCCCGTAGTACCTCTGCTGTTCATACACGTTCTTCTTGAGCCCGTAGGTGATGTCGTCCTGGAACTTCCTGCCCCGAGAGGCCAGGCTGCTGCTGACGGCAGAGGGGGGGTAGGAGGCCAGGTCTGACTCCACGTCTTTGGCCTCCTCAATAGGCGAGAACTTGGAGATCTTTTGCTCCATTCCCTGCTTCCGGTGCTTGCTGCGCTTGGACGGGATGGCAGCAGGGGCCAGGCTCTTGGAGGGATGCTTGGGTCCTGAGGGCCCCGGACCATATTTCTCTGCCCGGGCCCCATGTCTGTAGTCACTGTCACTGTAGTAGTGGGCACTGGCTGGTCGGCCATTGCTCTCCACGCTCCGGTGGTGGCCAACCTTCCCACGGGGCTCGTAGGAGTCCTCCTCGGATTCCTCCTCCCCGCGGGCATAGCAGCAGGGCAGTGCCGACCCCTCAAGGATGCCAGGCTCTCCAGGCTCTTTCCCTGGACGTCCGCTGCCACCCGGCCCCGAGGGATCCAACCGCTGGCTCTCTGGGGCCGTGGAGGTGCTGTCCTTGGTCAGCTCACTGATGTCGTCGATCATCACGTAGTTCCGAGGAACATTCTGCTCCAGGCTGGTGTAGTGTGAGTCAGGAGGGTAGGTGGGGGCTGGGCTCTGGCTCACACCACTACGGTCGCTGGCCCGGGGCAGCTCAGGGACCTTGCCCTGCTCGTAGCTGCTGCTCACTGCTGGGCCACTGTAGCTGGTTTCAGAGGTGGCTGAAGACACGGCTACAACGGGGCTGGTGATCACCTCGTAGTTGGTGGGCACCTTCTGCTCCAAGTCAGCCAGTGATGTCTGGCGTGGCTTCTGGTGGAGGGCACGGCTGTCAGCTGGGACTGGAAAGTGGGTGCTCTGTGTGGCTGGCATGGACGTTTGGGCTGTATAGTGGCCTGTGGGACGGAAAGCCTGCTGGTTTGTCAGGCCAGGCTCAGTTGGGTAACTGGTGCCAGGAGGAAAGGCAGGTGCTGGATAGGTGCTAGAGCCAGGGTAGGTGGGTGCCTGGTGGGCTGGGACTCCGTTCTGAGTCATCCCAGCACTGCCTGCAGTGTACTGTGGGGCCGGAGGTGGGAACCGTGGCTGCTGGAAGGCAGTGGGGCCAGAGGGGGTGGCAGGAGCGGCGGCAGTGGCAGGGAAGTCCCCATACTGTCCGGCTGGAGCCGTGCAGCCCTGGAGCCGCAGCTGGTTGAGCTCACTGTCCGATAGGTAGTCACGATGCTCACCAAGACCACGCAAGGGTGGGTAGTCACGGCCACCCCGGTCTTTGGCCAAAGACTCTTTGCGCTGTGTGATACCCAGCTCCAGGTACTTGAGCTTGGCGTCAATCTCCTTCTCCTCCTCATCCAGCTCTGCCTGCTTCTTGCGCAGCTTGGTGGACTCATGCTCCACCAGCCGCAGGTCCCGGTCCAGCTCCCGGAGCAGGCTGGCCTTGGTGGCAGGGACAGCGGTGGGCCCCGCCAGCCCTCGCTGCAACAGGCTGGCTGCATACAGCTGTGGGGGGGCCTGGCCAGCCAGGGGAAGGTGAGCCTCCTCTGGAGGGGGGCTGGGCAGTGTCCGCTTCACCTTGCGGACCAGGCCGTTGGGTGGCAGCGCCGACACCTGAGACAGAGGGAAGGGTGGGCAGCACTGAGACCCAAGGTGTGGGTGACTTGGTGGGGTGTGGGGTCTGAGAACGTGGCTTGGGCTGGGGCAGGAGCTGGGCTCCACACGTTTTGGTGCACAGATTCACCAGGCAGCTTTGAGGCCTACCCTGCCCACCCACTGGCCTTGGAGAGAAGGCCCACGATCACCCTAAGGTTCTTCTCCTCCCCAGAGCTCTGTGCACTGGGAGGGCAGGGAAGGGGCAGGATGCCCTTTTGTTTCCAGTACTGGCCTGGCACACAGTGGCCTTGAGAACCCCTGCACATCTCCAGTGAGCTTGCCACCCTCTGCCTCCTACTAACATGAGGAGAAGACAGGTCTGGCTTGGGATTCGGGTTCTAAGCAGCCGCTGGGGGCTGAGGGCAGTGGAGGGCATGGACAAAAGGAATGGGTGGGTCCGGAGGCTCCCTAGAGGATTGTGGGAAAGGGGCACATGCTGACTGCAGGCTCTTGAGTCTTCTCCTTCCTGCCCACCTGCCTGCTCTCCACTCTCATCACTGTGCCTGCACCACCCTCTGTCAAACCCCCCAGGCTGCATTTGTGGTGCAGCCCCTAGCTCCCTGCACATCCCTTGGTCAACTGCTGCTTTCTGGGGCCATGGGTACACCTCTAGGTACCCTCTGGCGCCATCTGCGGCAGCCTGGCTTGCTGCCCGAGGTTCTCTGCAGCGCTGTCTGCCTCCCCACTTGCCTCTGACACTCTGCATGGCCTGCAGGGCCACATCACCACCTGGTTCACTCTGGTCCTCCCTTTATCTCTAGCTCCTGGTCTCTGGAGAATGCTCCATGGTTTTGGGGGGTCATGGACCACCCTGATCCCCCAAAATACTAGGACTGACATTAGGATTCTTAACTTTTCACCTTGCTAAGTAACTACATAAAAACCTCCCACCTACTTTTTCTTAATTCACAAAGGAAATGACAGAATGCCCCCCAAATCTCAGAACAAAGGGTGACCTTTAATGAAATGAATTTAACTTCTGAACTCCTCACCCTATTGTCTGTCTTTCCTTATTTTGGCCACAGACCACCAGTGTGCATGATGGCCTGGCCCCACATGGCCAGCTCATGGGAACCTCTGTGCCTGGAGCCAGGACCCCTGCCCCCACTCCTGCGACCTGCTTTCCCTGCCAGCCCAGACTCCTGCGCCCATCCCCACCCCTCCCAGGCCTGCACACACCAGGCTCGTCACTGCTAACCTCTCCGCTCCCTGCATCCCACCCAGAACATGGGCAAATACACCTCACGACATCTCTAGCCCCTACCTCCTCTCCCCATGATCTTCACTGCAGCCTATGGGCCCACATTCCGTCCCAGAAACGGAAACATCCGCTTTGTCTCATCTCTCTTCTGCCTGGAACCTCCAGGAGCTCAGCCTGGCACCGGAAGTCCTTGGCACACCCCTATCCTCACTGCACTGTGGCCCACAGCCCCGAGTGCATCACTGACAATGAAAGCTGCAGCCAAGGGCACGTTTATGCTCCAGGAGCCTCACTATAGGGGCAGACAGGGCTGGGTCGGGGCAGGGAACTCGAGGAGGCAGGGAACACACTGCAGCATCTGGGACAGGCCTCAGGGGCGAGGCCGCTGGGCTCGGGCTTGCTGTGAGGCAACGGGAGCCTGGCCAGGGCTGGGAGGCGGGCAGCAGCTCACTCAGATACATGACTGACTTTCCTGGGGACATTCAGAGATGAAGCCTGGAGTACAAGTGGCCCAGACTGCAGGTGAGGGCTGCAGCGACCTGAAGGGGAAGGTGGCAGGGGCGGCACCAGGTAAGGGCGGTAAAGGGATGGTGCTGGGGAGAGGCTGAAGTTACTAAGGGGAGTCTGGAGGAAGGCTGTGAGGCCCGCGTGCTGCCTGTGTTAGCCCCGGCATCCCTGCTGGGCTGCAGGCCCTGCCAGACATGCATCCGGGAGGCCTGCTCCTGACTCCTCCTCTGAGCCTCTGGAGGCAGAGGAAACTCCACTCCCACCCCAGAAGCCCCTCCCTGCAGGGCCCCTCGGGCTAGGCAGAGACCCCTGTCCCACCCTGGACCAGCCCCGGTGCCCATACCTGGCTACCCAGCCCCCCCTGGTGCTGGTAGAGGGAGAATCTCTCTTTGGCAGACTCCTCGGCGGTGGGGCTGAGGGGCTTAGGGTCAGACAAGGACCTCTGCAGGGTCTTCATGGGGCGAGGCAGCGTCTGCTGGCGGAGAGTGCTGTCAGCTGCGAAGTGCTTCTGGGGACTCACGTGAGCCTTGTTCAGCCTCTCACTGGAAGCAAAGGAGGTGTCCAGGAGCCGGTGTGGGGACAGGGGCGACACTGGTGAGTAGAGGACCTGAGGGGACTTGGGAGGCTGGCGGCTCACGAGCTGTGAGAGGGACTCCGGGGGCAGGTGGGCCTGGTACCCAATCTCCAGGGGATCTGGCTTCTTTTTTTCAAATCTGCCCAGGGGCCCTGGGGTGACGATTTGGATGCCAGGCAGGTAGGGGCTGATGGCAGTTGGCCCTACAAGCTGTGTCCCGGCCACAGCCTGGGCCTGCGCATCTGGCTCTGTCTGGCAGGCCAGGCTTTCCCCACGCCCCGTCTTCTCTGGCGCTGATATGTACTTGACGATCTCCACCTTGGGGTCAGTGGCAGCTGTGATGTGGATGGCCGGAGAGACCCTGGGCAGCGGGTCAGGCTCCGTCTGTACAGAGCAGTCACTGATGGTCTGGATGCCCACACTGCTCACGGCCCTCGCGGCAGCAGCGGCAGGGGGTGCTGAGGCAGTGGCCTCGTGCTTGCTGTCGGAGCTGGAGTCCGAGTGGCGGGACAGCCGGGTCCTGCGGCGGCGCACCGGCTGCTCCCATTCGGCGTTGTCCTCGTCGTCGGTCTGCACACTGCAGTCAGCACTGCGCCGTGTGCGGCGCCGCCGGGGCAGGAGGTAGCGGCCCTCCCCGTCTTCGTCGTCCGTCTGCACGCTGCTGTCTGCAATCCTCCTGACGGCGCCGGGCTCAGGTCCCGGCTCTGACTCACACGCATCCCGCAGGCGTGGCATGGAGTGCCGCTTCTTGATGCCAGCCCGGCTTGTCTCCCACTGCTCCTCAGTCTGCAGGGACATGTCTGAGGCGGAGCTGGGGAGACCCCGGTGCAGCACAGGCTCACGAGGCTGCCCAGGCCCCTCAGGCCCTGCCACAGCAATGAAGGCTGTGTGGCTTAGGGGCGGCCAGTACTGGCCATTCTGGGCCAACTCAGGTGCAGCCGGGGGAGGCCCTCGGCCGGGTGCCTCACAGGCTGCGGGGAAGGGAGCCTTCTGCCGCTGCTTCTGCTCCTCTAGCTGCTGCTGCAGCTGCTGCTGCAGCTGCTGGATCTGCTCCAGCTGCAGGCGCTGCTGCGCCAGCTGCTCTCGCTGCAGTGCAAACTGAGCCTGGCGCTCCTCCTGCTGCTGCTGCAGCACGTGGTGCTTGATGGTCTGCAGCTCCTGCAGCTCCCGCTGCACCAGCAGCTGCTCTTCCTCGCGGTGCCGCTGAAGCTCCACACGCTCCCTCTCCAGCTCCTCTTGCAGCCGCAGCTGTCGCAGCTTCTCCAACTCGACTCGCTCCCGCTCCAGCTGCAGCAGCTGCTCCTGCTGCTTCCGCTGCCTCTCCTCCTGCGATGCTTCCTCCTTCTCGGGCCCTGGCCGGCTGAGGGCTGCACTGCCAGCCCCAGGAGCAGCATCTCCTGGCAGCTTCTGGCCAGCTAGTGGAGCAGAGGCTGGGGCGGCCACGGCCTCCTTAACAGCAGCTGGGGTGGTGGTGCTAAGAGGTTCTTCCCGTGCAGCCCCTGCTGGCAGCTCTGGCCGTGGTGGGCCTCCGGTCCCAGGGGCCTTGGCAGCAGCAGGTTTCCCCAGGTAGACAGGCCCCTCCGCAGGTGGGACACTGGAAGCAATGGGGAATCTACCCGGTGCAGGGTATCGGAACAGGCCTGGGGGCCCAAGAGGTACCCGGGGTGCAATGATGGGCATGCGTGTCAGGCTGGTGAGGGGCACAGCTGTAACCCCACCAGATGCATAAGGCCTGTACATGCCACCACGCACCATGGGCCGCAGGACTGAGGCAGGCTGGGTGGTGATGGGCAGTGTTGCAGCAATTGGGGTGTTAATAGTAGAATAGATCATGCCATCAGCGGCACGCACAGTGGCTGTGGATGGCAGCAGCTGTCTGACTGCTGTTCCCTGGCCTGCCGCAGGTCCGTACTGGGCCAGGTTCCCAGGACTCGGGTGGCCCTCTGGGAAGGTGGGGTTACCAAGGAGGCCAGGTCTGAGGGGAGCCAGAACCTGCGGAGCACTGAGCCCAGGCCCATGCTGGGGCTGGTACTGCGCAAGGTCAGGGCCACCACCACTGCTGCCACGTCGCCCGCCGTACTGGTCCATGGAGTTGAGGGCGGCACACATGCGGCTGATCTCACGGGCCGTGGTGGCACTGTACTGGGCCAGACTGGCCTCTTGGAAACCAACTGCATCTCCCCGTGTGCCATACCTGTGGTCTGAGTAAATGTTGGACACTGAGCTATAGCGCCGCATGGGAAGCGGGTGAGTCAAAAGATCCGTGGGCTGACGCAGGTCTGTAAACGAGCCATACTGCAGGCCCTGCCCTACGTAGCGTCCGTCTGTGAAGCCCAGGCTGTAGGAGTGCTTCAGGGAGCTGAGGTCCATGGCCGAGTCTCGTCCAGCACCCTGGAGGAGCTGCCCAATCCTGTGGGCGTGGTAGTTGAGACCAGCCTCAGCCAGATTGGTGTCAGACATGGAGGAGTATAGTCTTCCAGGGAGGCCCTGTGGGTAGGGCCTCTGTTCCTCATGGGGCCCGGGCCCCATGACTCCCTGTGCCCGGTAGGTGGGGGGCTCAGGAGGCTCGGAGTCCCGGGGACCATAGAAGGGGCCACTGCTTGGGCCAGGTGGAGCGGCATCTGACACACTCTTCTCAGGTGCGCTGGGGGCAGGGTGGAAGGTGCCAGTGCAGCTACTGCCAAAGGGGAACTTGTAGACCATGTCACAGCATGCCAGCTGGCTCTCTGGTCTCATCCCCGTAAGGTCCAGGGCACCTGCTGGTTCCTCTGGGAGCAGAGTGGTCACAGTGCCTGCTGTGCCCTCTCCCATCTGCACCACCACTGTGTGTGGCTTCCTGGCACCTGGCAGAGCATGTGACCGCAGCTCTGCTGGGGTGACCCGGTGGGGCTCAGCTCCGGGCTCTGGCACTGGCCCAGCCTTGAGGCCCACGCTCTGGGCAGTGCCCATTTGAGTGATCAAAACATCTCTTCTGGCCAGAGGTGCCATCTGGTTGGGTAGGTTATACCTAGCAAACTTGGCCTCCCTGGGTCTTCCCCGGGGTCCCCCTCGGTACGGGGCTGTCTGGACAGCTTGTTCTACCTGCTTGACCTGGGCCAGGCACACAGGGCTCCCTGACCCCTGACCAAAGTCAAGCCGGCTCTGGAAAGGGTCTCCATAGACCACGGGCTGCTTTTGCTGAGCCATGAGCACAGAGGAGGACATGGTGATGCTCACGGTGGTGGCAGTGCCGAGAAAGGTGTGGGTCTGCTCCTGGGCATTGAGGTTGATAACCAAGGGCTGCACAGCGGTCGACTGCCGTCCTGGAATTGGATCCAGAGCGAGGCCATATTTCCTTGCTTCTGCAGCAAGAGAGGTCAGGTCCATGCCCTGGTCAGTGAGGATGATGGGTGTGGGCTTGACAGCTGTACGGAGGTCTACCACTGCACTGCCAGGAGGCCTGGGGCCCGGCTCAACCCTGGATGTTCCAGGGACAGAGGAGATCCGGCACAGGGAGATGTTCTCAGCAGGGAGGGCGCCCCAGCCATACAGGGCCAAGGGCCCGTCTGCCCCAGCACTGGGTGCCCGTGGGAAGCCAGGGGGCCCAGGTGGCTCTGGGGGCATCTGAGACCCACTGGGAGGTGTTGTCTGGCTGTAGCTGTGGGCGGTGGGCTGGGTGTCTGTAGGTGAGCTGAGTGGGGAGGTAGAGGCGCTGGCATGTACCATCCTGGTCTGGCTAGAGGCGTCTGATGCCAGGGTGATGACCATAATGGGTGCCTCCTGAGAGGACTGCTGCCACACCAGGCGAGGCGTGCTGGGTCGATGTGGTGTTTGTGTGCCCTGGGCTACCATGGGTGTCGAGGTGGGGGCACCGGGGCTCCGTGGCATGTCCAAGGCAGGCACTGCACTTGGCGTCTGTGTAGAGAACTCTGCTGTGGCCCGTGGGCCCAGCTTGCCGGGGGAGAACGTGGGACTCTCCGAGGGGGAAGACGGGGAGACTGGTGGGCTGGAACCCACAAAGTAGGAATATCCCCGGGAAGTCTGTGGAGTACCAATGTCACCATCGCCCCCGCTCAGGGACTTCTCTCTGGAAGCCCGTCCACCTGCAGCAGTGCCACCGGGGGCCTGGGGCAGCTCCTCGGTTTGGGACGCATAGTTTGCAGTGCTTGGGCTTGGGCCATAGCCGTGGCCTGCAGAGGATGGTGGAGGAATGCGCTCAGAGCCGGCAGCAGGGGCCGGGGTTATATACCCTCGTGGCAGACCAGCTGGACAAGGAGCCACAGCTGGCGTGGCTGGCGCCCCAGGCCCCTGGGAGACAGACACACCTGCCTCCTTGGAGGCAGAGCTGGGGGAGGCAGCAGAGCTGTGCAGCCTGAGGGGTTCCTGAGGCTCCTTTGCGAAATGCTGAGTGACACGGACATCGGGGATAACTCGGCCTCCGCTGCTGTCTGAGGGGGTGGAGGTGGAGAAGGACACGGGGGCAGCGAGCTGGGTGGGACTGGTTCCTGGCGTCAGTGGGCCACCATTTTGCTTCATCGGGTCCATGTATGCACTGTCAGCATTCAGAAACTGCTTCTCCTTCTTCTTGTCCTCAGCGAAGGCCAGGTCCCTCGAGGAAGCCTGCCGCATGCGCGCGATGCTTTGTGACGTCTGAAGGATCTCCTCGTACACGGCTGTTCCCACGCCAGCCGGCGGGCCCTCTGGGGCAGGCTGGGCGGCCCTGCCATAGTCACGGTCTGGGGTGTCCTGGTAGTCAAAGGCGCCCTGGCCTGCATGAGGCCCCCTGGCCCCCGGCCCCTGGCCCTGCTGCCGCTGCAGCAGCTCAGCCTTCCGCATCATCTCCTCATAGGCCTCCTCCGCACTCTTGAGGGGCCGTGCGGCGCTGGGTGTGGGGGCGCTGCCCACAGGCGTCTCGGTTGGTGAGTAGAGGGACATGAAGGTGGGCAGGTTGTACTCACTGCCCGACTTATAGAGCCGGCTGGGGCCTCCGTCCAGGGCCTCGGCCTCCGAGTCAAGGGAGGGCGAGGGCGAGTACTCAGAGCACGAGGAGCGGTGCAGCTCCTCCATCTCTGCTGCCTGCCTCAGTTCCTCCGTGGGGGACGCGTCCTCGATGGGCGACAGGTTGCTGGGGGGTGTTTTGGAGCGCTCGCGCCGCCGCTGGGCCCGCAGCTCCTCCTTGTCACGCCGGGTCTTGCGGGCCGTGCTGCGGATGCGCTGCTGCTCCACCTCCCGCATCTTCTCCTGCTCCCGCAGCAGCTCCTCTTCCTCCCGCAGCTCCTCCTCCTCTGAGGAGTCCTCGATGGTGGGCAGCAGGGGCCCATGGGAGCGGTGCCGGGCCTTGCGCTGCTGTTTGGCTTCTTCTAGTCGCTGCCGGCGGCTGGGGCTGCTGTCACTGTCCTCCTCCAGTGAGGACAGGGAGGTGGGGGAGGTGCCCGACGTGTAGCTGGGTGTGGAGGCGGGCAGGGTGGAGGAGTGCTCCCCACGGGAGCGGTCCTCTGGCGAGCCCGTCAGGCTCTCCATCTCCAACTCAGGCTCCCGGTCGAGGCTGGGGTCAGGGCCTTGGCCCAGGTCTAGCTCATGACCATAGCTGCCCGTGCTGTTGAGCTCAATGGTCTTGAAGCGTCGGAGTCCACCCTGCAGCGACCCGCTCCCGTCTGTGTCCTCTGACGGCCCCGCCTCAGAGAGCAGTTCCTCATAGCCAGTCGTGGCATTGTGGGGCAGGCGCCTCTTGGGCAGGGCTACTGGTTCTTGGCCAGGCTCAGGCCTGGTCCTGGGGCCGCCCTTCTGGGTACCAGGTTTGGCCAGGCCGTGTCCGGAGGTGGCAGTGTCATCGTCTTCTAGGTTGTCTTCCTCAGCACTCATCTCCAGGATCTGCCGTCGCATGAACTCCTCATCAGTCAGCTCAGCTGCCCGGGCCGGGGGCTGCGGTGGAACAGGGGACAGGCCGCCCTCGCTGCTGTCCTCCACATAGTCGTGCCTCAGCTGGCTGCCGAAGTCGTCTGAGGACTCGGCGGCATCCCGCTGCTCCCGCTGGCGCTGCCACTGCAGGGAGCCCTCCTCCTCCTCCAGGATATCCTCCAGCTCCTCGTCAGAGTCGAAGGCCTCGGGCATAATGGACAAGGAGTGGGGCCGCCGCTTCTGCTCCTTACCAGTGCTGCTGCTGGGGGCCTTGCTCCGCTCACCACCACTGGGGGCCAGGCCCTGTGTCTCCAGCAAAGGACGCATGCTGCTCCCCACCTTGTGGAGCTCAGAGGGGCTGGGCGGCCGTGGCCCTGTCACCCCCGCGCTGTCCAGCTGCTCCACCTCCTGCCGCACCACACCTGTGATCTCACTCTGGGAGCTGGAGATGCCGTCGGAAGAATAGCCTGTGTCACTGAGGCTCTGTGGGCTCCGTGACAGGTCCTGAGGGTAAGGCTTGCCCACCGGTTCCTGCAGTAGGGCAAGAGCAGACACTGACTTCCCGTGGCAGCTCAAAGTGGAGCCCAGCCCTCCCTGTCAATCCCAGGGCCCCGGGGAAGGGACCCCTCCCCCCCATTTCCCAAGGGTTTGGGGCCTGCCACCCAGCCCCCCTCTCTGGCCTTAAATAACTTGCAGGTTCCATGGCAAACCTCAAGCAGTCCTAGAGATTCAAAGAGCTTTACTAGACCAAAAGGTGTCCAAACCCATCAAGGCACCAGACACAGGTCACTCTCAAACTCAGGGCTCCCAGGCCTGCCAGAGCCTTATTCAGGCTTTCCTTCTGCTGGGGCAACCCTGCCCTCCTCTGTGGCTCCACAGGGCCTGGCCCAGGCCTGCATCTTCAGTCTCCCAGGGAGGCAAGCCCCTCCTGAGACTGTCCCAATCTGGCAAGTAGGGCTCATGGGAATGAATGGACTGACCTCTGCTTCCCCACCCTTGGGGGCTTCTGGAGCTGCCTTGACGACAGGGGGGGCAGGTTCAATCCTCCTCACCCCGCTCTTTACTTTAGGAGCCCCAGGGGGCGGGGTCGTTTCTGGAGGTGGCTTCGGCACAGACTCAGCTTTTGCAGGGACTCCTGTCTTCTTTTCCTGGGCACTGCTTGGGGTCTTGCTGGGTTCAGAAGCTCTGAGGGGCTTGGACTGGGTGCTGGCCTTTGTGGGCAGGGGGCTGGTCTTGGTGGGTAGGGGGCTGGCCTTGGCAGGCAGAGGGCCTGGTGGTTGGCTGGGCCCCTGTGGCCCTTTCTGCTTCGGAGGGGCTGTTCCAGCGGCACGGTGAGGGGTCCCCGAAGGGGGCTGCTGTGAGGTGGGCAGCGGCAGCGGGGTCGGCTCTCCCAGGCCGCCCTCCAGCAGCCGCTTAGTTTGGCAGTTCAGACAGAGCCACTCTGTTTTCTGCAAGCAAATGGGAAAGACAGTTGATGAAAATCACAAAGACACTGAAGTACTCAGAGTATTTCCAAAACTGCTTCCACAACCTTAGGAAGAAAGAGCACGACGCCAAAGCCCAGGGAAGAGATGATGGCCGGATTTACTTTCTGGTCTTTAATTGAACATACACAGTCCAAATCAAATGACAGACAAAAGAAGGGTCCCTTCCTTCCCCTACAGAACCTATAACCTGGACAGAAAAGGAGAACCATGGGGGAGGGAGGCCACAAGCAGCAGCACAAGGGCCTGGTGCCAAAAGCGCAGGGGAAGCTGGGTCCCCCTCTCAGGGCGTGACCCGCTGTTTGGGGGATGGCGTGGAGTCCAGCCACTGGGAACCCTGGCAGAGCAGGGATGGTGCTGCCCCTCCCCGGCCTTGTAGCTCTCAGCTCTGACAACATTCTCCTCCACACCATTCCCCAAGTAAAGGCTATGCTGGGGAGCGGCAGACTCCTGGGCAGGGGTACAGGGGAGGGCTGTCTGCGAGACGCTTCGCTTGGCAGGCAGGGCTGAGTGATCCTCTGCTCAGATGCGCGGCCCAAGTCACCTGAGCTACGGCTAACAAAGACCCTCAGGCAGAGGCCCCCTCTTGCCCCAGGACTCCTCAGATGGGAGGTGTGTGTGGTCACCCTTGGCCAGGGGCTCTGCTCCTTTCAGAGCTTGGTGACCAGTCCACCACTCTCAGGGTCACCATTCTGTTTCAGACCCAAGGCTGCCGCAGCTTAGACAGGGACCAGCATGCAGTGTTCTTGGAGCCCACAGCCCCAAACAGGTCACGAGTATGACATGGTTATTAATCAACGGTGAAGACCCCAGAACACCACAAGTCAAAGTTCCCAGGCCCCAGCTGCCTATGCAGGTGTGGGGTTTGGGCACGCCGAGCCCTCCGTGAGTGATTCCTGCAGTTGGTCTCAGGCTGACAGTGGCAGGTCTTCCAGGAACCTCGTGCACAGTGAGGATGCCAGGCCCTGCCCTGACCCACATGGGATGTAAGGAATGAGGGTTGGTGCAGTCTAGAGCAGGGCCCCACCAAAGCCATGAGTACAGAGCCCTGACATGGTCTCCTTCCTGCTGCTCCTCCTCCTGGGTCCCTGGGCACTCAGGCGCAGGCTCTGAACTGGGAAGGGCCACTATGAGAACCAAAGGGTCACAGAGAAAAGGAGGGTGCAGGGAAAGGAGGTAGCCCTTGGTCCTCATCAACCCTAGACAGGCCAAAAGCCTTAATACCCTCACCTCACACGGTGCCTCCAGGCCCAAGTCAGATCCTGGCCCACCTGGCAGAGCCCTGGAAGCTTGGTACACCCAAGGCAGCTGCCCTCAGGGTGAGATCCTCAGGACACCATGGCTGGTCACATCAGTGATGCTGCCCTGGGCCTCAGCAGAGGCCAGGCTGGCCTGGTGGCTGGGCCGTGGTGTGTGCTGAGGGACAGGCCTGCTCCAGGTTTACTCACCGTCTTGAGGCTGCTTCCCTGAGACTAGAGCTCCTGCTCGTCCGTGAGGCTTAGCCCCAGGCACAGGTTCTGGATAGGGGGATGGGCAGTGGGGTCCAGCTGTGGAGGGGGACCCTTTAGAAGCCCTACATGTACTCACCCTGTTCCCTGCAGGGCTCAGCCACAGTACCCCTCTGACAAACTCCCCTGGGCCTCAACTGATGCTCTATGTATCGCGCACAAACCCCTGTGAGGTGCTGGCCACTGGCTGGCCCTTCTGCTTACCTGCTCTGGCAGGGTCTACCCTTAGAAGTGCCTAGGGAGAGCACAGGACAGAAGGAGACCAAACCTTAAGAGGGACAGGGCATGGGAAAGCATGGAATCTGATCTAAAAAACCCAGCCCACAAGTCCCAGCATCATCTGGGGACACAGCAGAAATCCCCCATGTTATAAAGGACGGTGAGTGAGCAGAAAGACCCGGGGGGTGGGGGGGACAGAAAGCAGAGACCAGGAGAGAGTTCTAGAAATGAGCAACAGCCCATTTCCAAGCCCAGGGTCACCTGATGGGATTAGAATCTGGGCACATACAGGGGGCGAGGCCAAGGCAATGCTGTCCTGACCCCTCCTTGGGTCCCTGCACACAACTATCTGAGATTAGGCTTCTTAAAGGTGGATCATAGGTTGGCAAACATGTGACCCACCTTCGGCCTGCAGACCTCTCTAATAAAGCTAAGGTTCCTTGGAAGGTAGTCTAGATGGAGAAGGCAGACTCAATGCCACGTGCTCAGAGCCAGCCGCCGAAGAGACATGCTAACCTGAGCCCAGATGCCCAACCCACCACAAAGCATGTCGCTGTGGTCACATACTCCCTGGGGTTCTACTCCTCCATGCACTGATTCATGGAGACAGCCAAGTTGCAGAAGGAGCTGCTCAGTCAGCCTCCTTGCTCCTGGCTCTGCTCTAAAAGGCAGCGGGGGGTGGGGGGCAGGGAGAAGGAGGCTCAGGCAATAAGCTAAAAATAAACACTTGACTTGGTTCCTGGGGCAGGAGGAGGACGAAGGGTACAGGGTACTGGGACCAGTATGGGTGAAGCCAGGGGAGACCTGGTCCAAGCCTGAGGCTTCTGGGGAGTGGGATGGTAGAAGGCAGCCCATGTAGAATCCCTGTGCCAGTCACTAAGGTCTGAATTCTTTTGTTTACTCTACTCTCATCTCCCTTCACCCCAGAGTGCCCCCAGCCCTGCCTAATTATTCATTCCCTTCAGTGGTAATCCTCCACTAGCACATAGTCCTGCTCTCCCTCAACCAGCCCCAACAGACCCCAGCCCTGGGGAAACTGCTTTCTGCTAGTCCCCTTGGCAAGTGGGCAGGGCGCACACAATGGAGAGACTCTCATGACCACTTCTATCTTGCCTCCCTCTGTCCAGTTCCTTTCTGGGAGCAGGAAGGCACCATTCCCCCAAGAGCTACCATCACCTAAAAGTGGGAGGTACAGGGGTGTACTCCACCGATGGAGCTCAGTGGCTCAGGAAGAGGAATTGAACTGAGAGAGTTGAGGGGTACCCCACAGGTGGGAGAGACCTGCTGCTTCCTGGGCCCACAGGCCAAGGGAGCCCGGGGGGCTGTGCAGGATGCTGGGCAGCCTCCCTGCACCATCTGCCATCATCTGAGCTGCAGCCTGTCTCATTATCTCAGGGCATAAGCATCTGAGGTTCAGCACCTCACCTGGTCCCCACAGGAGCCTCAGTGGGATGATCACTGCTCCCACTCCACAAGGAGGTGATGGGTCTCCCTGAGGTCACACATCCCAAGGCAGCCTGAGGCAGATGGGGAGCACCAGCAGCTGCTGGCCTCCTGCCTGATGCCTCACCATAGCCCCTGCTCAGAAAACCTAGCTTAGACCCATATATCACAGGTGCCAGGCCCTGGCCCAGGGAGGCTGACTTCTCAAGGGTATAGCTGGTATGGCAATTATAGTATGCTAACAAACTGGCAGTATTACTGTAACAATTCCAATTCCACTAATTTCTTCAAAAACTCTACTTTGAACTGAAAGTCAATTAAAAATTATGCCAAAGGATGTTATTATTCTTCAAAAAGATAAATAGGTAAAAAAAAATTGGAATCAACAACTCTTAATTAAGAAATGACTCACTAAATAGCAGTATGGTTATTTTCAAAGGAAAAAGGACCCAATTGTGTTGCTGCCTCTGTTACATGCTCTGGACTCCCGATCTAGAGAGGAAGACAAAGATTTTTCCAGCTCAGGGATGGTCAGGAACATTCCCGACCTATTGGTCCAGACAGCTGGCTCTGCCCTCAGGAGGAGCCCCAGTGGGGAACCGGTGGAGCTGTGAATGGGGCTCCCCTGGCTCCCAGCCTGCCTCGCACTGTGCACAGACACAGCAGTCTCCCTGAGCCTGGCACCCCAGCCTTGGCCAAGCCAGGTGCTGGGAGGGACGCCATTGCAGACCTTCCTCAGGACCTGCACAAGGACCTGCAGGCCCTGCCAGCTCACTCCCAAGGTAGGATGGATGTTGGAGGGCCCTGCTGAGAAATCAGAAGCCTCAAACCAAGAATGCACGAAGTAGGTCACAGGGAAGCACAGAATTGCTCCGAACACCAAGCGGCCATCACTGAGGTGAGATCGAAGTGAGCCACGGCTGCGGAAGTGAGGACAAGTGAAGCTGGAGCCTGGGCAGGAGCACAGCGGGCACTGGCCAGTCCCCAACAGCCTTCACTAGACCCGCAGCAGGTGAAGCCACGAGAAGGCTTTGGTCACTGTGTTGGTCAGGGAAGACAAGGAAGGGTGGAGAGGAGAGGCCAGCCAGAGTCTCCTGAGAGTGGGGATGTGAGGCTTGGTCTGCAGAGTGGATGCTGGAGGGAGGGGAGCAGCTGGCATCTCTGAAGGTAGGTGAAGGTGCAGTCTCCACGGTGGGAGCCGTGGGAAGGGGCCTCGCTGTCTGTCTACGCCCTCCCCAGAGCAGCCATAGGGCCTTGGGACAGCAGTGTTGGCAGGGAAAGCCGTGAGGAGAAAGGGGTGAGGGAAGGGCACCACCCTCGGAGCTGCTGTTAGGAGCAGCAGGCAGGGAAGCAGAGCCTGGGCTGGCGGAGCTAGCACCAGGGCATTCATCAGCTTTGCTCTCAGACCCGAGGAACCCATCAGTCCCTGTGGAGGCAAGAGAAGTCCTGGGCAAGGAGCTGGCAGTGCGGAAGGGCAGGGAGAAGGTAGGACTGGTAGGACTGGTGGGGCTGGGCAGGGCAGGACAGGGCAGTGCAGGGGACAATGCTGGGCACAGAGAGGAACAAGCTACAGGGTCCAGGAAAGCCAGAACAAACCAGCTAATGAGAGGCTTAGATCAGAACCCAGATGCCTAACCTAGAGTCAGCATGTGACTGAGACACTTGTGTTTGGCCTGATTCAGCACTGCCGTGCCTGGCCCAGGGGCTGCCAAAAGGAGCTGTCAGGAACACTTACACTCCTGGACAGAGGCAAACTGCCTCCTCTCTGCACATCTTGCTCAGTGAGGAAATGTAGGCTGAGAAAGTCTCTTGGGGACAAGGGTCCTCCAGGCCAGGCCAGCTCAGGAGTCCATCAGGCCTCATAGTTCCGCAATGTCAGGGTACCCCGCCAAACCAGGAGCGAGCTTGTGCTTGGAGGTCTCTGGGTAGAGCAGCCAGCTGGGGCTCCCCCGGCCCTATAGTGACCCCTTAGTGCATACCCCAATTCCCAAAGCAGCCAGGCAAGCTGTCCTCCTGTGAGCCACTGGGCCTACAGCTTAGGAAGGCGGCAGTGTGGGGCCTGAGGGGCCACATGGCTGTCACATGAGGGGTCACTTGTCTGAATCAGGAATAACCCCTCTGCATGTTGGGAAATATGGCCATCTTCCTAGTCAAACTGAGTGTCTCCCAAGAAGGCCTGGTCCAAGGGAAAGAGTCAGTTACACACCCGAGAGGGAAGGGCACCCCGGTATGCTCAACAGCCATGCTGTGGTTCACTTAGGTGGCCCCGGGCATGGGATAATGGGTGAGGAGGTTGGAGGAGGAGCAGAAGCAGCCCCTGGGCCCAGCATGGTCCAGTTCTACCAGGGTCCAGAGTCTCCATCTCCACCTTCCAGAGTCTCCCTGGCTGGAGTCCAAACTCCAAGAGAACATTAAGCCCAATGCTGGGCCTCTGCTCCCTCCCACCTGGTTCTGCACAGTGCCCAGTGCTAACAAGGAAGTGCAGAGAAACCTGTACTAACCCAGCTCTCCCACAAACCTTCCTACGGGTAAGAAGAGCATTTCTGAGCACTCCCACAAGCAGCCCCAAGGAAAGCCAAGGCCCAGACAAGGAAAAATACGTGGTTTTGACGGGCAGACATTAACAACCATGACTTCAGAAGAGAGGGCTGAGTGGAGTCCAGCTGGTTTGGCTGGTGCCCCACCATGGGAGAGCCTCCCACCCCACCCTGGGCATGGAGCACCCCTGTGAGGGTCACAGACTGAGGGCAGGGTGGGACCCTAGGTTCTTCCAGCCTGAGCAGGGGAAGCTGTCACCTTTCATCAGGACCATGACCATGGTAGCTGGGAATGGGAAAGTCAGCTCAGGGCTTCCCAAGCCCAGCTACCACTGGGAGCAGACTCAGGGCACTGGCCAGGCAGTCGGAGACATTAGGCACCACTATCTCCAGCTACTGTGCCACTTTGTTTAGTGAGTAAAGACTGGTGCCTGAGGCCGGGACAGGAAAGAGAGTGCAGCCCCTTTGAAGCACTGTCTGTTAGGAGCAGTCCCATGCCTGCTGCAGACCCAGCAGTACTTTGCAGCCTTTCTGGTCCCCATGCCTCCCACCACCTCAGGCCCCAGTCCCTTGCCAAGGTTCAGGGGAACATGCTTGGTACAGCTCTCTTACCTCTACCAGGTGGGGTGTTGGGTTAAAGCCACACAGGTTGCACACCTGGAGCTTGCAGGTGGTGCAGGTGTTATAGTTGGCTGGGCCCTTGCTGCCCACGTTGAGCTCGGCTTGGCACAGCGGGCAGGTAGCCCTTTCCTTCGGCATGGTCTTTGGCTTGGCAGCAGCCTTGGATGCTGCCTGATGTTCTGCTCTGCCATGTTTTGGACTGGTTGTTCCTCCAGTTTTTGCCAGGGCTCCAGGCCCTGATCCAGGGCCTGTTCTAGCCCCAGGCTCAGTTTTGGCTCCAGATACTGGTCCAGGCCCAGGTCCTGAGCCTGGAGGTCTTGGACCAGCCTCCTTGCTGGCATCGCTGAAGACGATCTTGGGCGGCCCCTTACTGGGTGCAGCCTGGCCCTGGGGGTCAGCCTCAGGCTGCACAGACATGAGGGTGCTTGCCTGGGTTAGCAGTGATGCGCCAAGGCCGAAGAGCTTCCCAGTGAGGCCCTCTTGGGTCTGCTCGGCAGCACCAGGCCCAGAGGGCGCTGCAGTGGCACTTTTTGCTGGGGCCTCTCCTGCAGGTGGCCTAGGCTCAGTTGTGGAAGGCTTGGTGGGGTGAGGGGGCTGAGGAGATGCCCTCCCCACCTCTGGAGGGGCAGCTGCTTGTGCAGGCCCCGGCACTGAGGTGGCCCTGGCTGCCTCAGCCTGGCGGGGGCCAGGCTGCGGTCCCCCTGGGCCCCGAGATCTCTCTTGCTCTGGCTTCCCCAGGGGCTGTTTGGCTGGGGAGTGGGCAGGAGACAGGGCTGGGGAGTGCAGCTGCTGCTGGCTCTTGGAGCGAGGCGCAGTGGTCATGTCCATTCCCAGAGCCCTCTGCATCTGACAGTTCAGACAGAGCCACTCCTTCACCTGAGGAGAGAAGTATTGTGGTCAGTACGGTAGCCATGACTGGTGGTGCTCATGACCCAGAGCACTGCAGGCCCACAGTGGCCAGGGCTAGCTCCCGGCTCAAGCACGAGCACAACGCTCTGCTCAGGTGTTTCCTGGCTGCCATGGGGCACTCGGCACTGCCCTGCCTTCTAGGAGCTTGCAGGCACACGGGGCACCCTCAACACTCAGGCTGCTCCCTGCTGGCCCCTCTTGTTTGAGAATCATCCCTACCCGGAGGCTGTACCCAGATCTGGGTATGCCATTCCACCTCACCGGTCCACGCCATTGACCTCCTTGCTGGATGGCCTCAATAGCCTCCTCACCCTCCCCATGCCTCCTTTCGGCCATTTCTGTTTTTAAAGATTTATTGCAGTCGGTGCTGTGGTGCAGCAGGTTGAAGCCCTGGCCTGCAGCACCACCATCCCATATGGGTGCTGGTTCAAGTCCCGGCTGCTCCACTTCCAATCCTGCTCTCTGCTATGGCCTGGGAAAGCAGAGGAGGATGGCCCAAGCCCTAGGGCCCCTGCACATATGTGAGAGACCAGGAAGAAGCTCCTGGCTCCTGGCTTCAGATCAGTTCAGCTCAAACCAATGCAACCATTTGGAGAGTGAACCAGTGAATGGAAAACCTCTCTCTCTCTCTGTAGCTCTTTCAAATAAAATAAAATAAAATCTTTTAAAAAAAGATTCATTAATTTTTATTTGAAACACAAAGAGGAGAAAAGAAATCTTCCATCCCCAAATGGCAGAATAAAATAAGCATTTTTCCCCTTAAGGAGTACGAGATTTTTACAGAAAATGGGATAGTATCTGCCTCCAGAACCAATGAGACACGTGCTGCTCTTCACAAGGTGCCAGTAACCCTGTGCAGGAATGGGAACGGGCTCTGACCAACAGGGCCAGTGAGAGCCCTCCAAGTTTTCTGACCAATGGCTGCCAGGCAGGGGAGGCCCTTTCTCCTTCTGGATTATCAGACAGAAAGATGCAGCCTTGAGGTGGTCAGCCACCTTCTTCATCATGCAGAGAGATGCTAAGAATGAAGTCAACAGGCAGTTGGAAGTAGAGCCAAGAAAAGAAGAAAAGAGCAGATGTGATGGCTTCATTTAATTCCCTGGATAAAGTTGTGCCTTAGTCCGCCCTTACACTTCCAGTCTCATGAGCCAATAATATTTTTTCCTCCGAAACCTACATGCAAATTAGAGCATATCACTTACTATTGCATCACATTTTTTAAAAGATTTATTGGTTTTTATTCGAAAGGCAGAGTGACAGAAAGAGGGAGAGCTCACAGCCCCAGGGTCTACCCCAGCCTTCTCCTCTCACTGGCTCCTTTCCCTGCTATCTCCTCATGGTTCTCTCAGCCCAGACACGCAGGGCCCCTGTTCTGCCACGTGCTTCTCTGAGCTCAATTCTGCATCAGGCTCTCTGCACTCATGGTTCCCTCTGCTCCTCGGACCCCGGCTTGTTGTATAGAAATCGCTTCCCTCAGGCTGGGCCGGGTGGGACTGGGTTGGCGCTGTGGATGAGCAGGTAAAGCTGCCACTCGTGGTGCTGGCACCCCACATAGGCACCGGTTTGAGTCCTGGCTGCTCAGTTTCCAATTCCACTCCCTGTTGATGTGCCTGGGAAAGCAGTGGAGGGTGGCCCAAGTGCTTGGGCCCCTGCACCCACATGGGAAACCCATAAGAAGGTCCTGGCTCCTTGCTTCAGACCAGCCCAGCTCCAGCCATTGCAGCCAGCTGGGGAGTGAACCAGCAGATGGAATCTCTCTCTCTCTCCCCCTGTAACTCTGCCTATCAAATAAAAGAATACATCTTAAAAAAAAAAAAAGGTATCATTTCCCCATAAATGCCTCCTTGGGCAACAACGTGAGCCCTATCCTCTTTCTCCATATTCTTATTTTTCCTAAGAGCTTATTCCATCCCAAGGTATCTACTAATTAGCTCACTGGTACCCCCTGTGCCCCAAACCTCAAGCTCTGGTAGATGGGGCATTTCCGGGCTGCATACAGTGTGTGGCACAGAGCAGACCTCATCCCAGAAAGGTCTGCCTGGAAGAGAAATCCTGATGATGAGATGTGGGTGCAACTCCCACCAGGCTGAAGCGACGAGGTCAGGCGCCTCTACAACCAGAGCTGAGGCTGGAGGTCATGTGGTTCCACTGTCTGTGGTTCTGAATCCACCCTGGCAGGCCATTCACCACCAGGAAGAGACCCAGTCTGATCTTGGGGCAGAAGGTCCTTACGTTCACCCTCAAGAGTGCCTCCAGCCCTGCTCTTTGCCACAGGGCCCTGGGCGGCATTATTAGGTGAGGACCTGGGCACAGCGTCTTGCCCCAGCAGCCCAGGAGCAGCGTCCAGGACAAGGAGAACACGTTGGTGAGGTGAGCACTCCTTGTGCCCAGCACCACATCAGGCACGCTCACAGGCATTCTCTCATTTTGCCAAGTAGAGAAAATCAAAGTTGGAGATGATTCAGCGACATGCTCTTGTGGTCACCTGCCACGACAGCCCTGACAACTCTGCCCAGCTCCTGAGCCACAGCGTGGGGAGCCCAGAGCCAAGGCCACTCAGCAGCATGCAGGCCAAGTGAGGGGTCCAGAAGTTACCCTTGTAAGCCCTGGCAGAGCCCCAGAACGGCAAGGTTCAGAGCTGTCCCCCAGGCGGGAACTGCAAACCACCACATGCTCATGGAGCCCCAAGGCAGCTTTGTCCATGCCTGGCAGAGAAAGCCACACAGGAAACAATTCTAGTTCCTGAGGCTCACTCTGAAGGCCCCCTGGGAAGGTCAAACTTGGCAGGGAGGGATTCGGCCCCATCAAATGGGAGTTCCCAAGGGCAGCTGGTTTCTGCGCATCTTGAGAGAGGCCCTGAAAGGATCGTGATCCTGAGGTGAGGCCCCACTCTGGCCCAGGGTGGCAGGCACTGTGGGGAGCAACTGGGAGCAACTAGGACTAGACTAAGTTACTGGAATTAAGACTTATTCTATGCATCTGCTCTCCCACAATATGGCGCTGGGAGAGGAGGCAACAGCTTCTACACAGCTGCCTCCAGTTCAACCAATAAACTGTAGGACCTGCTCCTGATTGGAGGAGAGCAGTGTACTCGGCGTGTGGGTAGCAGAGTTGGGATTGGTGGAAGAGGACTATAAAGGAGGAGAGAGACAACATGCACCAGGAACATCTAAGAGGAACATCTATCTGAAGGAACACCTGTGCAGCCCCCGAGAGAGCTGGCCGGCGGTGTGCCGCTCCCCCGCGGAAGTGGGGAAAGTGGCAGGGGGAACCGCCCTTCCACGGAGGTGGAAGGGACGGTAGCCAACCCGGGAAGAACCGGCAGCAAACCCGGGGAGGGCCGAGCAGACAAAAGAACAGCGCAGGGTCCTGTGTCGTTCCTCCACGAAGAGGGGGAGCGACAGGCACAGATGCAGATCCTGTGGTGGGGGCCCGCCTACACTCAAGAGCTTACTCTCCCGCACACCTGCGGTCTGCCCTGAGATGAGGCTTCCAGAGGGGGGACCTGGGAAGTGAGTTTCCGCTTCCTGGGGTTCTGGGTGGGACTGAACCAAAGCATGTGCTTCACTCCTGCACACGGCACAGAAGCTTCCCCTCCCCAGCCCTCATCACCCAGGCTGTCACAGGCGCCTCACCTAAAATAGAACCTCTTCAAGAAAGGGCTCAAACGCCCTGCGTGACTCAGCACCCAGATGGGCACAGCTATTTCCATCCAGTCTCTTCAAACAGTGAGGCGCCTTGACCACACCCTGTCCCAGCCCCTCCCAGGCTCAGGCTCAGGCCCAGGCTGAGAGGCCCAGCGTGCAAGTCCTCTCCAGGAGGACACTGACTGAGGGAGCGCTCTGAACCCAGGGGTTCCTCTCATGTCACCCCACGGATCCCAGGAGCCTGCTGGGAGGACCCAGAGGGAGGTCTCCCTCCCTGCTGCAAGGTCTCTGACCCTGTGCAGTGGGGTGGAGGCTGCCCACTGGATAGGGGTGGGAGGACAGGCTGTGGCAGACTCCTCTGATCTTGGGACCAGCAGCAGCGGAACCTTCCAGAGCTGCTCAGGTATTCTAGCTGGCTGCCCACCAGAATCAGAGAGGATGACCTACTAGTGTGAAAGGAAACCTCTCTTACGGTCCTGTTGTCCTCACCTGGCTCTTGGCCAGGAGATGTGGAGGTCACCAGGAGCCACAGTTGGAACAGGGCTACCCTGAGGTGGATGGCTCCACCAGATACTAGGTTGATTAAGCCCACTCTTAGCAAGAAAGTCCATCCTACCATCTCAGAGGGCTGGCAAGGACCTCCTGTGGATGCCCATGCACCCCAGCCCTGTAGGAGCATGGTTGGCAGTCAGGATGGGAAGGCTCTGCATGCTACGCAGGGTCAACAGGTGGTCTGGGGGGCAGAGGAAGCAGAAGCTTAGACATGAAAGGGGCTTCCCGTAGAGAGCCACTGCCTACCCTACCAGGAGCCTGCTAGGGATCTGGAGAGGTAGGGCCACTGGGCTCTGTGGCTCTCAGAGGACTTTCTCCCTGAGAAGTCTTTCCAGTTGTCCTTTCACTCGGACCTTTCAGTGCACAGAAGGGCAGCTAAGGCAGCACTGCCCACCGAGAGTCCACTCTGTGAACAGCAGTTGAATGAGCAGCTACCAGTGGCCTGTCTGTGGTGGTCACTCCTGCTGTGCCCTCCAGTGGGCTCTGGGGCAGAGAGGGAAATGGGGCAGTTCTATGAAGAGCTTCTACCTCTTCCCCACAGGAACAGTGGCAGCAGGCCTCCCCCAAAGTGTCTCAGCCCTACACGGTGGCCTTGCTTGCCAGATCTGGCACCAAAGGACCCTCCCAAGGTAGAGCCTGACTCATGGTCACCTCCATGGCTACCAGGACACACTAAGGACCCCCTGCAACAGTGGGTTCTCTTCCCAGGCCCCTCACCAGCAAGAAGAAGGAGCCTTGCAGACATCACTTAGTCTTCCTGTGGAGCAGCCGCCAGCCTGAGAGCAGGCATTCAGGGTGTCAGCTCGATCAGCACTGACATCATGCCTTATACCACATTCATGCCTTGCATTCGGGTACAAGTTGAAACATCATAAAGGAGCCTCCCTGCTGGTACCAAACCCAGAGGTTCCTATAAGGGACCCACTCTGGCCAGTGTGACTCTCTGCCTTTCGGGGCTATGAGTCACTGGCCAGGCCGCAATAGGAGGGGCCCCTGGACAAGGTCAGGCCAGAAGGAAGGAGTCAGGGTTGGCCGGGCCCTCCCACTCCCACACCAATGGACACATCACCTGGTCCACACGGCAGTGGCTTCCCTGCATCTGCCTGCCATCTGCTTCACCTGTCAGCTGGCTGACCTCGGGCTCAGGAAGCAGGCACCAGAGTCCCAGAGTGCAGCGGCACACTGCACTGACCCAGAGCTGGCTCAGACAGACATGGCCCACAGGGGAGGCCTGTGCACCACCCTGGTCAGGCCTGCAGGGAGGCCTTGGGTACCTGTCCAGCATCTGAGGCCAGGATTTGGGGGATGGAGGCAGAACCTAATCACCCCTTGGGGCTGGAAGGCCTCAGTGACCTGGAGCCATGAAGAGGACAGAATCCATTCCTGGCTGATCCGTAGGCACATTTGCCTCTCCATCTCCCAGTATCCCTTAACTCTTCCCATGCTGCTCTGGACAGCCCCTCACTCCTGCCCCAGGTACGTCCACTGCGCTTTGTAATACACTCTGTCCACCCTACTCAGCTCCTCCCCCAACACACACATGCACACACACTCCACTTGGGCCCCAGTCACCCTTCCTGAGAGAGGCTGCACTCCCCGGATTTGATTCAGCCTTTAAAATTAAAAATTAATTTTTCTATGTAAAAGAGTTAATGCAGAGAGAGGGAGAGACAGAGAGCTTGTCCATTTGCTGGTTCACTCTCCAGATGGCCACAATGGCCAGAGCTGGCCCAGGGTGAAGCCAGGAGCCAGTAGATTCACCTTGGTCTTTCACATGGGAGGCAGGGACCCAAACACTTGGGCCATCCTTTGCCCTTTTCCAGGCCATTAGCAGGGAGCTGAAGTGGAGCAGCTGCTACATTTTAAAATCCCTGGGGGTGGGGGGTGGGGGAGTATTGGGATGCCTGCACCCCATCCCATATTGGAACGCCTAGGTTGGAGCCTGGACTCTGCTTCTGACTCCAGCTTCCTGTTAATGTGCAGCCTGGGAGCCAGCAGGTGATAGCTCAAATGCTTGGGTCCCTGCTTCCTACACAGGAGACCTGGATTGAGGTCTGGCTCTTGGCTTTAGCCTGGCCCAGCCTCAGCTGTCGCAGGAATTTGGAGAGTGAACCAAAGGTTGGAAGATCTTTTTCTGTCTCTGTATCTCATTCTTTGTTTCTTTGCCTTTCAAACATAATGAAAATACATAAATAAAAGTTAATTTAAAAATCCATCTTTAAAAAACCATCAAATTCCTGGGAACTTTGGGTTTCATCACTTGGCTGCCCTATCCCTTTCCCCCTCCTGGGTTCTGCTGCCTTCCAAGCCCTTCATTCTGGCCTCTTGGTCTTGAAAGTCTTTGGGCCTTCCATTGAGCTGAACCCCACAGCTACTGCAGATGACCTGCACTCCCCACAGGGCTGACCCACTGGCACCTCCTCCAAGCTCACTGAATAGTATTTTTTTAAGTGCTGTACACTTCATATATGTAAGTTTCACCTTAAAAAGTTAAATAAATACTGAACTCTAGTTAATGATACGCTTGCTGAAGTGTTTTGTGGCAGTATCCTGATATCTGCAACATACTTTGAAATTTAACAAAAAGAAAAGGTTGCTGGACACATGCACACACAGAGAGATTGACAAAAAGATGGATATGTGATAATACAGGAAGAGAAACAGGTTAATTATAAATCCAGGTGATGGATTTGAGGGCGTCCTTGCTATTATTTCAGATCTCCTGCAGGTTTAAAGGTTTTTGTAATATGATGTTGGGGGAAAAAAGAGTCACCCACCTTTCTATTCAGTGTTGCTCCTCTCAGGCAGGCACAGAGAGCTCTCGGCTGGGCCCCCTGTAGCTGACTCCCCACCCCTCATCCTGGACTCCCTGAGCCCCAACTTGCTGGTCTTTCTGCTCTTCTTGCTTATCCCCTCCAGCCATCTCTCTGGGTTCTTCTTTGTAGTGTTGGATCCCAGATCCTGACCCCTTTTCTCTGTCCACCTCTGCTCCCATGGCACTTCCAATGGCTGCTCAAACAGAGGTCTCTATCCCAACCTGTCTGCTGCGTGCCAGAGTCTTAGATTTGCCAACTGAGCGGCCCCTGCCACTTGGAATCTCACAGACACCTTCAACTTGACATGGCCCAAACAGAACAATTCTCTATCTCCATCTCCCGCTCTGCATGTCCTTCTAAAACCTGTCAGTTTGGTCACCAAAATATACTAAGAATCTGTCACAGCCATCACCACCAGTACCCCAGCCCTTCTGGCTCCCGGAACCCACTCCTGTCCCACAGAGCAGCTCGTGTGTGTGTGTGTGTGTGTGTGTATGTGTGTGGTGGTGGTGGTGGTAGCGGTGGCAGTGTTTTGGTAAGTATATACAGGGGTTTCAGAAAGTTTGTGGAAAGATGGAATTAATAGACAATCAAGTTTTCCATTAACTTCTTGAAGCCCCCTCATATATGCATACACACACATTTTTGTGGTATATATGTGCATTGTAAAAAAAATAACAAAATCTGTCATAGTAACCATTTTTAAGTGTTCAATTCAGTGGCATTTATTACATTCAAAATATTGTGCAGGGTAGGCACCTGGCCTATCAGAGATCCTTTGGTACCTACCTCTGGCTCAAGCTTCCTATTAATGTCCACCCTTGGAGGTAGCAGGTTGGGTCCCTGCCACCCACATGGGAGACCTGGATTGAATTCCTGACTCCTGGCTTCCGCCTAGACTAGACCTGACTATTGCAGTCATCAGAGGGAGTGAACCAGCAGATAAGAACTCTATCTCTCAAATAAATAAATAAAGTTTGGCTGGCACCACGGATCACTAGGCTAATCTTCCACCTGCAGCGCTGGCACCCCGGGTTCTAGTCCCAGTTGGGGCGCCAGATTCTGTCCCGGTTGCTCCTCTTCCAGCCCAGCTCTCGGCTGTGGCCCAGGAAGGCAGTGGAGGATGCCCCAAGTGCTTGGGCCCTGCACCTGCATGAGAAACCAGGAGGAAGCTCCTGGCTTCAGATTGGTGCAGTGCCAGCCACAGCAGCCATTTGGGGGGTGAACTAATGGAAGGAAGACCTTTCTCTCTCTCTCTCTCTCTCTCTCTCTCTCTCTCTCTCTCACTGTCTAACTCTGCCTGTTAAAAAAAAAAAAAAAAGTTGTACAATCATCGCCACTATCCATCTCCAGAACTCTGTCCTGTAAAAGTAAAAATCTGCCCAGAAACAATAATTTCTCACTGTCCCCTCCTCCCAGCCCCTGGCAACCATCATTCTACTTTGTGTCTGATTTCTGAGTCCTCTAACTGTACTATATAAATCGTACTGTATTTGTATTTTTGTGACTGGCTTATTTAACTTAGTATACTGTCCTTGGGGTCATCCATGTTACAGCATGTCTCAGAATTTCCTTCATTTTTAAGGCTGAATATTATTCAATAGTATGTATATACTACATTTTGCTTATCAATTCATCTGTTAATGAACACTTGGCTGTCGTCTGTGTTTCAGTTATTGTGATAATGCTGTTATGAACATGGGTGTACAAAAATACGTCTTCAAGACCCTGCTTTAAATTCTTTTGGGTACAGACCCAGAAGTGGAATTGCTGGCTCGTACGGGACTTCTATTTTTAATTTTTTGAGGAACTGCCAAAATGTTTTCCACATGGCTGCACCTTTTTATATCCCCACCAACAATGCACCAGAGTCCTAATTTCTCCACATCCTTGCTAACATTTGCTATTTTATGGGTTATTTTGTTTTTCATTTCTTAAAGACTTATTTATTTGAGAGGCAGAATGACAGAGGGAGGAGAGAACTTCTGTTCACTGGTTCACTCCCCAAATGGCCACAACATCAAGGCCAGGCCAGACTGAAGCCAGGAGCCAGGAGCTCCATGCAGGTCTCTGATGTGGTGGCAGGAACCCACCGGGGCCATCACCTGCTGCCTCCCAGGTGAATTAGCAGGAAGCTGTATTAGAAATAGAGGAGCTGCAGCCGGTGCTGTGGTGTAGAGGGTAAAGCCGCCGCCTGCAGTGCTGGCATTCCATATGGGTGCCAATTCAAGTCCTGGCTGCCCCACTTCCAATCCAGCTCTCTGCTATGGCCTGGGAAGGCAGTGGAGGATGGCCCCCGAGTCCTTGGGCCCCTGCACCCGTGTGGGAAACCCGGAAGAAGCCCCAGGCTCCTGGCTTCAGATCGGCGCTGCTCCAGCCATTACGGCCATCTGGCGAGTGAACCAGCAGATGGAAGATCTCTCTCTCTCTCTCTCTGACTCTCTTCCTCTCTCTGTGTAATTCTGACTTTCAAATAAATAAATAAATATTTAAGAAAAAAAGAAGAAGAAGAATTAGAGGTGGGACGTGATCCCAGATACCCTAAACGGGATGTGGACATTAATGGCTTAACCTATTATACCACAGTGTTTGCCCTGTTGGTATTTTTTGTCTTTGTTTTCTAAAAAGACTTGTTGTTTTTTTTTAAAAAATAGTAGTCATTGTAATGAGTGTGAAGTAATAACCCATTGTCATTTTGATCTGCATCTCCAATGATGAGTGATGCTGAGTACATCTCTTTCTGTGTGTACTGGTCATTAGCACATCTCCTTTGGAGAAATATCAATTCAAGTTCTTTGACCAATTTTGAATCAGACTGTTCTTTTGCTGTTGTTGTTGAGTTGTAGGATTTCTCTGTAAATTCTGGATATAAATTCCTTATTTAAGTATATGATTTATAAATATTTTCCCATTCTGTGGGCTGGGTTTTTATTCTGTTGATGTCTTTCAACACACAAAATTTAAAAATTTTCATGAAGTCCAATTTGTCTGTTGTTTTTTTTTTTTTCCTTTGTTGCCTGTCTTTGGTGTCCTATCTGAGAAATCACTGTCAAACCCACTGTCATGATAGTTTTGCCCCATACTTTCTTCTAAGAGGTTTTTAGTTTTAGCTATTATTTTTAGGTTTTTGACCAATTTTGTGTTAAAAATAAAAAAAATGTACAAAAATTAAGATTTATTTTTATTTATTTGAAAGAGTTGCAGAGAGAGGTAGAAACAGAGAGAGAGGTCTTCTATCTGCTGGTTCACTCCCCAGATGGCCACAGCGGCCAGAGCTGCGCCCATCTAAAGCCAGGAGCCAGGAGCTTCTTCCCGGTCTCCCACGCGGGTGCAAGGGGCCAAGGACTTGGGCCATCTTTCACTACTTTCTCAGGCCATAGGAGAAAGCTGGATTGGAAGAGGAGCAGATGGGACTAGAACCGGCGCCCATATGTGATGCCGGTGCTTCAGGTCAAGGCTTTAACCCGCTGCACCACACACCGGCCCCATGTATATGGTTTAAGGTAAGGGTCCAATTTCTTTCACATGGATATCTAGTGCTCCCAACATCACTGTGCTTTCCCCATTGAACGGCCTTGATGTTCTTGTCAAAGAGCATTTGACGGGCCAGCACTATGGCGTGGTGGGTAAAGCTGCTGCCTGGAGTGCACTGGTTTGAGTCCCGGCTGCTCCGCTTCCGATCCAGCTCTCTGCTACAGCCTGGGAAAGGAATGGAAGATGGCCCCCAAGTCCTTGGGCCTCTGCACCCACATTGGAGACCCAGAAGAAGCTCCTGGCTCCTGCCTTGGGATCGACGCAGCTCCAGCCATTGCGGCCATCTGGGGAATGAACCAGAGGATGGAAGACCTCTCTCTGTGCCTCTGTCTCTCTGTAACTCTGCCTTTCAAGTAAATTTTAAGAAAAATTGTTTGTTTGTTTGTTTGTTTTTTGACAGGCAGAGTGGACAGTGAGAGAGACAGAGAGAAAGGTCTTCCTTTACCATTGGTTCACCCTCCAATGGCCACTGCAGCCAGTGCGCTGCGGCCGGTGCACCGTGCTGATCCAATGGCAGGAGCCAGGTGCTTCTCCTGGTCTCCCATGGGGTGCAGGGCCCAAGCACTTGGGCCATCCTCCACTGCACTCCCTGGCCACAGCAGAGAGCTGGCCTGGAAGAGGGGCAACCGGAACAGAATCTGGTGCCCCAACCGGACTAGAACCCGGTGTGCCGGCGCCACAAGGTGGAGGATTAGCCTAGTAAGCCGCAGCACCGGCCCCAGAGGGATGTTTTTAAAATGCACATCTGACTTTCCTATTGTCACCTTCCAAAGCCTCCGGAGTCCTACCTGGAGACCCCAGCAGGCACAGCAGAATTCGCATGCCCTTTGGTCTTGGCTTATGGCAGCCAGCACCCTGGACCTGGCTGCCCCGGGGCCTCTCCAGTGGGCCAAGCCTGTCCCAGCAGGCCTCCCTTTCTTCTAGCTGCCTCCTAGTCAGCTCATTCCGACCTCCAGCAGCCCAGTGTCCTCCTCACTGGAGCCCCGAGCAGTCTGCTATGGCGTCCATCAACTCCCCTTGCTCCTCAGCCCGGCATGTGGAATGTAGAGTTGGCGTGTACAGTCTGGAGCTGGGCAGTGTGGCTGCTTCACTGCTCTCTGTTGCTCTAGAGCCAACGGCAGCTCCTGTCTCTTCAGAAGGACTCAAGGAACATTCTAGAGGTTGGAAAGAATGGGAAGGAGGGAGGCGGTCGCACTTTGAGTGGAACCAGCAGGCCTGTCCAAGACAAAGGCTGGGCCAGAAAGAAAAACAGGAACAGCAAAACCGACAGGTTAGCAGCCCACCCCCAGTCACTCTGCTAAGATTTCCAGGTCCTGCCTCTCTCTGCCTCGGCTTTCTCTCCCTCCCCCCTCTTTTCCTGCCTTTCCTCTCTCCCTCTCTCTCTCTCTCTCTTTTTTTTTTCTCAGTTTGTATAACTTATTGCAGTTAGCACACAGTTTAAAATTTCAGCAATACACCAACAGTACAAAACTAAACAGCATTATGTTATCCCCCCTCAGGAAAAGAAAACATACTATCATTGTCAAAGCTAGATGTCAGTCTAAGCTTTAGAACAAAGGACGAATGTGAAACTAAGAAAAGGAAAAAGCAACCACTCACAAGGACCACAAAAAGAAAATCCAAAGAAAAGTCTGTTTTCTCACAGACATTGCTTGTCTTCTCTAAATTAATAAAAATCATTTTTAACATAAACTGTATTTAAAGAAAAAAAAACTAGAAATTCTTCAAGGAACTAAAGATAATGCTCCAAGGCCATTTTCACAGCTTTGTTTGTTTGCGTTAAATGCCATCACAGCCAAATTAATGCATATCTGACCAAGCATTCTCAAGACAGTCCGGCCACACACAGTGCAGCTTTCCATTCAGCACTGCTTCCCCCCTCAGGCCTCTTCCCCCTCTTTTCTCTCCGTGCAGTTTGCTTATTTCTCTTTTTTCTCTATCATCCATTCTCTTTTCATTCTGTTTCCTTTGCCCTCACATATGAAAACAACCGTTTGAAGAATAAAATGTCATATTTTCTGTTCTGAACTAATTTTACATTCATTGTTAGCTAACCTCATAGCCTTCTTTCATGGCTGAAAGGTAGGGTTCCCTGCCTGCTTGTTCTTGTCATGAAACAGCTCCCACCCCAGGGCCGCTGTCCTCGGTGGCTCTGGCCTCCACCCTGCAGCAGTCCTAGCAAGTAGGCCAAATTCACTCTGTGCTGGGAACTTGGTCTGCCTGGGACGGGAGCTTGTACTAACAGACGAGGGGCGCTTCCAGCGCTGACTAAAGAGTGGAGGATACTTCCCTGGTTTTTAAAAATTTATTTATGTATTTATTTGCGAGAAAGGGAGACAGAGAGAGATACAGCTCCCATCTGCTGATTCTCTCCCCAGATGCCTACAATGGCCTGGACTGGGCCACGCTGAAACTGGGAGCCAGAAATTCAATCCAGGTCTTCCTTGTGGGTAGTAGGAACCCAACTACCTGAGCCGTCACTGTTGCCTCTCAGGGTCTGCATTAGCAGGAAGCTGGAGTCAGGAACTGGGAATTCAACCTGGCACTGCTATGTGGGATGTGGGCATCTTAACCAGTGTCTCCAATGTCTGCCCCAGCATTTCCCTACTGACGTGGAGACAGTTTAGGTCAAAGCAGCTATTTGAAGGCAAACTGCCCAAGGAATAGACATGCAGAGGGCAGAGGGTCTCCTAAAGGGCCTGATACCTGGGAATTCATGTCCATCTTATTCACGTCCAGGGACAGGTAAGGCTCAGGCAGGCAGACACCTTCTCATGGGCCCAGTGAGGAGGAGGACACCTTTGTCTTTCCTCGGCGCATTGCGGGTCCCATGTCCTTCCAATACCTGCTCCTCATTCCTGTCTGGCTCAGGCAGCAACGAGGCCAGGAGGAAGCAGGGGGTGGGGGCAAGGCTGCCGGCTGCAGCGGAGGGATCTGTGCTAAACTCACAGCACCACCCCCGGGCCATCTGGTGCCCTGGCCCTTTCTGGAAAGGAGAGAGATGTAGGCAGTAGAGGGAGAGGCTTGGAGCCATTGCATTATTTCCCTCCCTTCCCACACCATCCAACCTGGGTAACTGCCTAGGCTCAAAGCTTACCATTGGGTAGTGGTAGGATGTATGGTGGTTTAAACATCCTTGGCTTGGTTTCAGTAATGTCCAGACCTTAGAACACATGAGGGAAGACCATGCTCATTCCTCTGCAGTTTCCTTAGAGGGGCTTATCTGTGATTCTCACTAGAGCAGGGAGGGTGAGAGGCAGAGATGCGCTGCCTACACCTGACGGCTGAAGATGGGGTGGCAGTCCTGCTGCTTCCCACTGGGGCAGAGGGAGGGCCTCCCACGTGCAGGCTGCAGCCTCCCTGGGTGGCACCTTAGCAGAACTCAGCTGACGTGGCCAGAAGTCAGCCTGCCTCTGCACTGCACTCACTCCTGAATACTGTTCCACAGAGGAGGACACACATGCATCTCGGGGAGCTCCAGGCTGGGGTGTGCTGCTGGGACTGCTCAGAGTGAGGCAGAGAAGTGGCTGCGCCTGCGGTCACTGTGCGTATGCTCCAGCAGCTCATTCCCAGCCTGCTACTCTGAGGTCCTTCCCCAACCTCGCCTACCCATGCCCTACCCAACAGGCTCATGCCCAAGCCTTGTCTCCTTCCCCCAGCTAGCTACCAGAACAGAGGCCTGATAGGGGCAATCATGGCCTCCCTCCTGGTGGAGATGGGGATGGCAGGACTGAATATAAGTTACTGAAGACTGGAGAGGTGGACAAACAGCCTGAGCAGGTCCATGGTATCAGCAAAACCTGGGCTCCTGCTCTCCGTCAGAGGCATGAGATGTCCAAAACCCCACATTTAGGGAGAGAGGGAGGGGAGCCATCTTCTTGCCTCTTTCCCACACTGGCCACTGAATGCCAACACTTCTGGCCTCCGAGTGTCAGTGTATTACCAGGGGAAAGGTCTCTCGTGGGTGGTGAGAGATGTACAGAGCCCAAAAAAGACCACCCCTATCTCTGTCTGTGGTTTCAAACAGGTGAAATCACCAGCCCTGAGCTGCCATGACTGCAGAAATCCAGGGAGAAACTACCTCCACCTAGAAAGGTAGCTGGGACAGCCCTATTCACTCTGAGCCAGCCTCAGCTTGAGCATACATGGAATATGGATGGTTGAAATGGAGCTGGGAGTCCCTGGAGGAGAACTGGAGACTTAGCCAGTGGTTCTGAGTTCACAGATCTTTTGGTCCAGAATGACGCATTCTAAGACAATCTCCTTGTTTGCAAATAGCTCCTTCCCCAGTTTAAATGAGCTCTCCATGCTCAGAAACCCAGCAAAGTGCATGGACAGGCCTCCTCCTCTCTGTGTAGCCATGAGAGCTGGCCAGCTTAGGCATGAGTACAGCAGTGTGCACCATGTCTGTGTGAGTGTTGAAGCCACCCTGGGGCTCACAGGAGAAGCCTGAGTTTGTGAACCAGAAAATCCACAATTTCAGATCTCAGACACTGCTTCTGGCCAGACGGGGCTGACTGTTCTACCTGTGCAGGATTCTCATCTCTAGACCTGCTCTGCTGTTTTAACAGCACCAGCTGAAGTACTAAGACCCTGACAGAAGCTGAGACACAAAACCCAAAACACTGACTCCTGGGGAGCACTGCCCAGCAGCGCCTGGTTCTTCCTCTCCTTTGTGCTCACATGTCCTCACACAGCCACCTGGTACAGCAGTTCCATCATACTCCTCAGCTGCACAGCCACTGGACTTACAAGCCACTCAGTGAATCTCTGCTTGGAACACACATGAAAAGGTTTCGATTTCCATGTTTTTTTCCAAACACCCAAGACTCGCTTCATTAGCAGTCTCAGAGAGGCTTGGAAGCCCTCATCTCCCCTATGTGGCACTGGCCTCTCTCTGGGACTGCTAGGTCCCTCCTGCCAGCAGGAAGCTGAGGAGAAATGCACCTGCTGATAGGCCTTGGATGCAGGCCCTGGGCTGCCAGCCCTCCACTAGGGCTCAGTGTTACCCACACCGCCAGTCCCAGGGACATGCTCCACCCCAGACAGGGTCCCCAGGATGCTCCCCCATGGCCAGTGTGTGCAGTGCTCCTACCCTTCCCTATTCCAATTGGACCACTCCCAGGAAGACAGAAACTGAAAAAGGAGTGAGGGCTACAGTGAGTTTGCTGGAGGTCACGCTCCCTGACTCCCTGCCACCAAGACACACCTGACCTCAGAACCAGCCCCAGTATAGACCCAGAACCTCAGCTGGACACTCCTAGAAATGGCTTTCTTGGCTGATACAACATCAAGCCGCAGGTGACCAGAACAGATGTGCTCCGACCAGGATGGCTCTAATAGCACATGTGCAAGCAAAGCCTGTGAATCACGTGGAAGCACACAGGGCATGGCTCGGTTCTGAGCAGTATGACACGGGACTGACGCTACACCACGCACCTCGGGGAAAAAAGGCTATGCTTTCTTGACGGAAAAGCCAACTCTGGGAAAGCAAAGGTTCTGCCTGGAGACCACAGTAGAAAAGAGGTGTGCATGGAGAATGGACTAGGTCAGCACTTCCCAAGCTGGGTGCTGAGACAGCAGCCCCTGAAAGGAGCCCAGTGATGCCCTCCAGATGCGGAAAGCCCCAAGGAATCCTGCAGCAAAGAGCCATTTCCTTGGTGCGGGCCAGCGTTTGCTTGAGGAACTTGGCTCGGAAGGCTGGTTTCCCCAGCACTGTGCCTCTGCAGTAAGGCTGAGGCCACCTTTCCTCCTGGCCCTGAGCCTTGGCTTCCTCTCCACACGGTGAGGCAGATGGACTGAGTGGCTCCAGAGCCCTCCCACTCTGCTGTTTTTCCAGGCACAGCCAAAGGCTGACTCCCTCCCACCTCAGCGAAGGTCCTGGGTCTGAGGGAGTCCGGAGGCAGAGGCTGTGGTGTGCTGAGGGCTGGGACGGCCTCCAGGAGCTGGTGGGATGCAAAGGGCAAGGCCAGCCCAAAGAGGAGGTGCCCCACGGCCAGCTACCAAGGCTCCCCACTCCCCTGAGACCAGGCGCTTCTGGCGAACGTCCCCGGCCTCAATCACACTGTTCTAAATACTGAGAGGCAAACACTTATCTAACTGATCAGCGCAGGCCTGTTTCTAATCGCAGATGCAATCATCACGAGCACACACGCCTCCTCAGGAAGCCTCCACACTCCAGGAGCGACTCCAAGGCACTGAGTCATCTCCCCACACGGATAGCTCCCTCCTTGGAATCTCGCACTTACCTCTCGCAAACCACACATCCCACACCCACAGCACCTCATGCATATATAGACCCTGACCTGTGAACAATAATTCTCACTCATTCTCCCTCCCACACAGTCCAAACAGCTCCAGCTGCTGGTAATCGCAAGGAGGCCAGGCCTGTGCTGGCCGTCAGCTGATCCCTGTCCTATCCGAGAGCAGAGCCTTCAGGGGAGAACCAGAGACTTCCATGTGTTACCCTGGAGGAGTAGGGGGAAGCCAGGAAACCTATTCAGTTCATTTGAAAGGGGTGGCCTGGCTCATCCCATACATAGGAGCACTCAGCCTCCAAGTCAGCAAATAAGGCCTCCTGGGGCAGGGCAAGGCATCCCACAGCAACGCACAGCACCCAGAACGAAGTCAGGTGTGTGTGCGTGTGGGGGGGTGCTGTGGATTCAGAGTCCTTGGGGGACAGAAGCCAAACTCATGGAACTGGTCCTATGGTGGCCTCTCAATGGACATGGGACACTGTTACCCTCTGTGAACGCCTGGCACGGCGTACTCAGCCTGGGCACAAGTAGCTACTCCATCACCGCAGGCCCCAAGCTAACTGGAACAGAAGCCCAGAGAAGGAGTGTCCCAAGTCCAGCTGGAAGGAGGGAGTTAGGGAAGCTGTTGCTGGTTACCCATGGGCTTCTGGGAGTCTTGCCCCTGAACCCTTTTCTCCTCACCAGCACCCCTCCAGGACCCACTATTAAAGAGAGAGGCAGACCTCAGGCCAGGGATGTCAGTCTCCCTTTGTGTCCTCTAGCTGCCCATGGCCCTCTCCCAATGAGTGTACATTGGGAAAAGATGTTCTAAGACGGCCTTAGATGTCTCCAAGACCATTTGTCCTGGCCAAACTTAGACCAGCTGGGGAAACATCTTCTACTGAAAGCTGCCCAAGCACTCAGGGTATGCAGGAATCCCTCAGAAGATGTAGGGCCACATCTTAGAGCCAGGACTGCCCCTCCCCCCAGAAGACAAGGGAAATGAGTGGGAAAGGAGAGCTGGAGAAAGAGCAGAAGGGAGCAGGAGAGGGGGTGTGGTGGCGACGCAGAGGGGGTTTACCTGGGTGAGATGAGGGTTGGGGTTGAACCCACACTGGTTGCAGACTTTGTTGTGACACTGGGTGCAGGTGTTGAAGTTTGGCTGGCTGGGGGTCGACGTGAGGTCCGAGGTCTTGCATATGGGACACAGGGTGCTGCTGGGAAGGGGGGCAATCTGGGGGACGGAGTAGGGTGATGTGGGGGTGCTGCCTCTGTCCGGCGACACCGAGGGGGACCGCCCTGCTCTCTGCGTCCTGCTGTCTACCTGCAGCGTCCTGCGGGGGCCATCAGCCTCCTGGCCTGCTGGGCCCTGCGCCCTCGTCTCCCGGGGGCTCTCTCGGCCAGGAGCAGTAGTGGAAGCCTGCTTCGGGGTTGGGGAAGCTGCTCTCTGGCTACCCACAGGTTCCTTGGGGTCCAGTCTCCGGGAAGCGCTGAAATGACATTGAAAATGACTGTGTTAGAGACACATCTTAGAGAAGCAGCCTGCAGAGAGGACTCTATGAAGCTAAGCGACGTTGCCAAGCCCCACCACCACCCTCATCCTCCTGCCCAGTGGCATCATCTCAGCCACCATTCGCTGTGCTCTGCTGAGCCCTGACAAGCATCTCCCGCTTGAACCATCAGTACCAGGCCATGTGGCAGGGTCTTGAGTGTCCCTCTTACATCCTGACAGAGTGTGGATCCCCAGTCAGTAGGTCTGGGGTCAGCTAAAAAAAATTTTTTTAGATTTATTTATGTATTCAAAAGGTGGAGCTATAGAAGAGAGGCAGAGGTAGAGAGAGAGGGAAGTCTTCCATCCACTGGTTCACTCCTCAAATGGCCACAATGGCGAGGGCTGGGCCAGACCAAAGTCAGGAGCCAGGTGCTTCATTCGGATCTCCCGCATGGGTGTAGGGGCCCAAGCACTTGGGCCATCTTCTGATGCTTTCCCAGGTCCATTAGCAGGGATCTAGATGGAAGGAGAGGACCCAGGACTCAACTGGCGCCCATATGGGATTCTGGTGTTGCAGGTGGCAGCTTAACCTACTATGCCATAGTGCCAGCCCTGGATGCAATGTTTTAAAAAGATTTATTTACTTGCTTATTTGAAAGGCAAAGGGGACAGCACTGTAGCAAAGAAGTGCCTGGGCCTCTGCACTCACACAGGAGACCTGGTAAAAGCTCCTAGCTCCTGGCTTTGGCCTAGCCCAGCCCTAGCTATTGCAGCCATTTGATGGAAGATTCTCTCTCTTTCTCCCCCCACCCCACACTCTCTCTTTCCTCTCTCTGTATTTCTGCTTTTCAAATAAATAAATAAATCTTTTAAAAAACACAGAAAATTAACAAAATGAAGGGCAGAGCAACAGAGAGAAAGGGAGAGACAGAGATCTTCCATTCACTGGCTCACTCTTTTAACGCCAAGTTGAAGCCAGGAGCTTGGAATTCCATCCTGATTGCCCATGATGGATGGCAGGGGCCCCAGTGTTTGGGCCATCTTCTGCCACCTTCCTAGGTACATTATTAGAGAGCTGGATCAGAAGCAGAGCAGCCAGGACTCCAACCTGCACTCTGATATGGGATGCCAGTGGCTTAACCCACTACACCTCAATGCCGGCCTCCTCGGCTATAATTTAATAAGTTCACAAATCCTGGTCTGTGAACTACACTTTGAGTACCAAGGCTCTACACCAGGGGTAAAGGAACTTTTTCTGCCAATGGCCACTTGGGTATTTGTAACATCATTCACAGACCATACAAAATTACCAAATAAAAAATTAGCCTGCTAATAGATGTATTAATTTTCAAGTCCAGCCAGACCAAATGATTTCATGGACCTTATATGGCCCACAGGCTGGATGTCCCAAACCCCTGCCAAATCAACACAGCAGAAACACCTAGGGTGATTTTTTTTTTTTTTTTTTTTTGATAGGCAGAGTGGACAGTGAGAGAGAGAGAGAGAGACAGAGAGAAAGGTCTTCCTTTGCCGTTGGTTCACCCTCCAATGGCCGCCACAGCCGGCGCGTTGCGGCCGGCGTACCGCGCTGATCCGATGGCAGGAGCCAGGTACTTATCCTGGTCTCCCATGCGGGTGCAGGGCCCAAGGACTTGGGCCATCCTCCACTGTATTCCTGGGCCACAGCAGAGAGCTGGCCTGGAAGAGGGGCAACCGGGACAGAATCCAGCGCCCCAACCGGGACTAGAACCCAGTGTGCCGGCACCGCAAGGCAGAGGATTAGCCTAGTGAGCCGCGGCGTCGGCCCTAGGGTGATTTTTAAACTCCAGAACCCCAGATGGATCACATCGGATTTTGTGGGGGAAGCCTCTTAACATTAGTAGTTTTCGTTCCTTAGGTGATCCAATACACAGCCCACGTTCAGTGCTACTGCCCTGGACAGTCTGTTGTTCTTATTTGTCACCTTCAGAGGCTGAACCCAGACTGTGGGTGATCCCAGCAGTTAGCAGAGCCCAGGCCCATTTCTCCCCAACCTCCCCCTTTTGCCAATCAGGTAAACTGCTCAAGGGTGTGGCCCAGGCCCATTAGGCCCACCTGGAAAGCTGCGTGACTTTCAAGCTGATAGGAGAAGCATATTGGCGCCAGTATTGGTTCTGTCCTATAGTCAGTGTTCCCGAGTTAGGCCCCTTCTCCCTGCTTTTTAAAAAGCCTACATGGCTGTTAATGAACAGACATGTTCATCGAAGCCTGTCTGCAGTGTTTCTTGGTGGGAAAGGACACCGCCCCCTGCTCTCCTCGACCATGTGGCTTTTAAGGACCAAGCTGCACCGGACAGCTGGGGAAGGAGGGGCATTTAATGCCATTTCCAGCAGGGACCTCTGTATCCAAAGTAAGCCTAATTCCAAACCAAGTCTAGTAAGACAGGATGAGGGTGACTTTTGCACGAGTGCAAGGCTGGGTAGGGCTGGAGCTCTGCAGCGCGGTCATTGAGAAACCAGCTGGCCTGGCTGCAGGAGCCTGCAGAGTTGGGAAGTTCAATAAAAGGCAAAAAACATCAAACAAAAATTCAATCCCCTTATATTTCTTCTCCTTTGATCCAAATTAAGCTTACTTCTTCCAATTTTCTTCTTTTCCAATTTGAAAGAGGCTGAACACAGAAAATCAAAAGCAACGCTTTAAATTGCTTCCTGAAATTCTCTATTTACCTTGGACTGGGTTCATCTGGGTGGATGCTGGCACCCGGGAGTCAGAGCAGACATGCTGAGAGCAGCTACCGAAGCCCGGCCACAGCTGCCTGCCGAGCAGCCTGCCTTGGCCCTTTTGCCCCAGTCTCCCCAGTCCTTGGAGGCTCTGCTCCCGGCTGAAGGCCATCTAACTTGCCAAAAAGATCCAGGAGGCAAATGGTAGCGACGTCTTAGGTCATGAGTAGAGAAGAGGAGCCCACCTCAGGAGGCTCATCCTGAATCACTCCACAGGTGGCCTCCCTTCTGAATAAGTGGGGGTAGAGACACATATGTCAGTCCAATAAAGATCATTCCAGAGAAAAGCCACGCTAGTAAATGTCCATCGAACATTCCTTCCATCAGCACGAACATGCGCCTAACCACACACAGACCTGCCATTTCCTTTAGCAGTAAGACACCAGAGCATGAGTCTAGCATCTCTGTCCCAGCTGTGGGGTGTACCCTGGTAGGGGCGCAGTCTGGTGGGGGCACAAACTGGAGGGGGCACAGCCTGGGGGGGCGCAGCCTGGAGGGGGTGCAGCCTGAGGGGGCACAGCCTGGGGGGCATAGCTTGGAGGGGGACACAGACTGGGGGGTCAGCCTGAGGGGGCACAGCCTGGGAGGGGTGCAGCCTGGGGGGGGTGCAGCCTGGAGGGGGCACAAACTGGTGGGGGCACAGCCAGGGGGCACAGTTGGGGGGGTGCAGCCTGGTGGTGGCCACAGCTTGATCGAGGCACTGTCTGGGGGGCACAGCCTAGTGGGGGCCACAGCCATGCTGGCCCACATGCAGAACGAGGGCTCCTCCATGGTCTTTCAGGAGACTGATTTCTAGGTATCGTAAAGAAAGATTTCCTATTTGTTAAATTAATGTTTCATTTTCTCACTTAAATTATTTGTGGCTGGAATTTAAAAGCAGCGCTTGAAAGCTAATCAGAAGCAATGGAGAGTCCTTTATTAGACAAGAATGGGCCACAGCCCTCCCCCCAGGCCTCTGAGAAACGTAGCAATTTACATGGGTTGACTAGTGAGTGACAGGCGATCTTTTGTGTACACAGTGACTTTTTTACTTGAATGTTGCATCACAGTGTGATAGTTCTGGATACATTTTCTCCAGATCCATGGCCTGGCCCAAACCAATACGTATTTCCTGAACAGATGGGCCACAGACACATCACGGCTCAGAACAGTCAAACGTGGCCCCAAAGCGTCAGGCTGAGGAACTATGGCAAGGGCCTAGCACAGCCCTCAGCTCTCTGCAGATGGCCTTATACACTGGAGCCCTGCAGGCGCAACTCCTGGAGCCCTCCCTGGCTCAAGCCCACCGCAGAGGGTTTTCTGCTGACAACCACAGCGGTAATGTCGTCGCAAGACACCTGTCACATACCAACTGGGAAGCCTCACAGAAACTTCACCGGGTAAGGATCCATTCTGCTCATTTTACAGACAAAGAAACTGCCATGCATACAAGCTAAGCAGCTTGCAAAGCCACCATGACTTTCAGGTAATAGAGCTGGGATTATGGGATCCAGTCCGCCTGGCCCTGTCCTTAACCACCGTCCTGCACTCTGTAGACAAGCACAGCATAGCTGTTGAGGGGTGAGAAGCAGTGCAATTTGTGTTCTTTGTATTCTTGTTTCTTATTTTCTCAAGAGCTGGTTAAGTTCAAGTTCTGCAGGAGGCAGTCTCTGACCACTCTGATGCCACACTATTCCCAGACCCGATTTCATGCACATGCAAAGGGAACAGAAAGGTGTGTGAACGGTAGAGTGAGCCACAAAACATAGCCCAGTTGGGGCAGTGACATCATTCCGTTATGGCCATGTTGCCTGGAGCATGCTCAATACCACCAAGAGACTCACAGAGAAAATGACTCCAGTAACAGACATTCGTTCATGCATTCATTCAGGCACTTGTTCCATCTTTTAGTTATTCACATACATTTACTGATTCCTGGACCAGTTCCAGGCCCTGTGATAGGTTTTGAAGGTATAAAGGAATCATTTCTCTTATAATGGGATGTAGGGCCACAAGTGCTCACTGTATTGTCATTCTTCACATCTTATACATATTTTATAAGCCTTCTTGCTAAATACCTATTCAATATTTCATTAAGATACATTTTTATAAAAGTGAATCAGACAGGGATCCAGTCCTCCAGGGGCCTTCCATCTAGAGTAGAGACAGATGTGCAAGCAAATCACTGCCCCATGGTCCAGGGAGAGGCAGAAGCCACAGAAGGCTTCAAGGACATGGAAACATCTAAATCAAGTCTCCTAAAGAATGGGCTGTGCACCCAAGGTGAAAGGGAAAGTGCCACACACACAAAGACCCAGAGGTGGGTCAGGGCATGCTTGGCCTGGGTGGTTGTACAGGCAAGCATGCAGATGTAAGCCACTGCTATTCCCAGCATCTAGACGAGTTCCAGCCCTACTGTGTGGTGAATGACCTGTGTCAAATGGGACATTCAAAGTTAAGTGAAAAGGACCAGGACAGCAGGGCCTGTAAGGCTTTCAAACAGGGAAGTGTGTAGGCTCGGTGTCAGGGAGAAGATGGTGGAGGTAGGCAAGCCAGTAAGAAGGCAACAGCCCAGTACAGTCCGTGGGGGAGGGGGAGGGAAGGGACAGCAGGAGTGTCTGGCTTGAACCCCTTTCCATTGAGATGGGGAATCCAAAGAGAGAAGCCAAGGGTGGATGGGGAGTGTAATAGTAAAACCAAAAGTTTGAGTTTGGTTGTGTTGAGGTTGGAGGCTGGGGATCCAAGAGATATCAGGAGACAGGCCATAGCTTGGGCTTAATTCACATTAGTGTAGACATGTTTATATGGAAGTTAAAGGTTAAGCACACAGACACTTCTCGGGGACAGAGATCACCGAGAGAGCAGTGGTCCAGGAAAGCACCATTGCTTGTGGGAATACAGGAGATGCCAGAAAGGGAGCAGCTCCACAGGACTAGCTGTTCCCATGAGAAGAGCACTCAGCAATGCCATGTGTTGAGTTTACACATCTGAAGGCTGAAAAAGGCCACACACACAGAGGTCACACACGGTGAACACCCAATTCCTTCATAACCCAGCCCAGCTCGGGTGATGTCAGCCACTCTCCTGTTGAACACACGGGTCCACCACGCAGGAGCTGCAAGGGTCATGTCAGTCCGTGGACACCAGTTCCAAAGAAGCCAGGGAGGAACAGCTGTAGGCCCCCTTAGGAGGAGAGGGTGAGCTTTCTAGAGAGAGGCAAAAACAAAGATCTGCACCAAAACATGATTGTGGGAGTGAGAGAGGAGGGAGTGAGGAAAGGAGAGGGAAGTGCGTGCAGTCAGGGTCCAGCCCAGCCCGGAGGAGGACCTGTGTTCAGGGTAGAGGAACCGTCTCTCTCACCATGGGAGGTGGGTCCTGCAGAGAGGCCCCTTGAACTCAGAGCTCCTGACTGCAGCCTCAGGGAGCCCTAGTACTTGGGGGTCTGCCGGGAGGGGAGGGGACATTGCCATAAAGCAGAAAAGACCCAGGCAGACAGGCAGGTGGAGATGGAAGGAGAAAGCAGAGACCTGAAGCAGTGGCTAGAAGCCAGAAAGGGAGACCAAAATGTCTTTCCCAGGGATAAGCATTTTTAAGAAGGCCACAAAGAACAGAGGCCATAGAAATAGCTGGACTTCTGCCAGCTTTCCTTCATGGCAGCATATAGGGCTATTAATTGATCAGAAACAACTCAACTCAAAGCTGTTTGCTAAGGAAAGGCGGCGCCCTCTGGCCACAGGAGGGCTGCTGGGGAGTGGGCTGAGCCCTTTCCATCAGCCCCTCTCTCACCAGTCCTCTGTAGCTCTGAGGCCCCTTGACCCATACCACAATCACTCCTGGGAGAAACCACACAGGTGGTGCTGAGCGGAAGCTGGGATCCCCTGTCGGGCACCTCCCAGACAGGTACAAGGCCAACAAGTTCCTGTGGTTAAGAAGACACTCCAGACACCAACTATGTCCATAGGGCACCCTGGCCGCCCTGGTGTCTAGTGGGAAAAGGGAGAGGAGCCACTTGGGAGAGAGGGGAGCTGCTCTCAGGGAGGGCCTGCAGGGCTGAGCCGGACAGGAGGCAAAGCAGGGAGGTTCGCGGAGGAGCCCACGGCTCCACCTGGCAGTTTTCTAGGGCATGCCCCCACTGCCTGCACTCCACCACCTGAACATTCCGCAGTAATGAACAGCCACCTTTGTTCACCAGTGGGGGTGGACTGAAGAAAACCGTCTAAGAGCAGCAGGACGGGCTGCCCAGCTTCAAACAAGGTTGTGATAAATTCATGGCTGACCTTTCTGTAATGGGCAGACGCGGCTGGCAGACGCGGCTGGCAGACGCTGCGGGGCGGGAGGCACCCACTCCTCTGAGGCCACCGCAGTGGTCCCTGCACATCCAGGAGGAACCAGAGGCGGTGGAATGGGGGTGCTGGGCTCCTCTAGCAGAAAGGAATGTGAGAAGTCAGGAAGTTGGTGCCCAGAAAACATTCCAGTTCTCACACACGAAAGCATTTCCTGACCACACCACCCTGCCGTGCCCCGCCCAAGCTTGCAGGCCGGTGGACTCTTACATTTTTCTTGGTCATGTGCCCCTATCTAGAAAACACCCCAATGCGAGTGTTTATTCACCAGTTATGTGCTTAGTATTGTTGATGAAACCTATCTTCCCAGACGGAAGAGCCAGGAAGGATGAGGTAGAAAATCAACACCAAACAGAGTTTTCATACTTTCTGCCTGTTCCTTCTTTGGGACATAGGTGCCCAGGTTAGAGGCTGAAGTCATGGAAATTCTGAAACTCCCAGGCCTCCGTCTTTAAAGGAGTCTTGTTGGTTGCATAGATCAGATGCTATCCTGCCCCCAGCTCTGCTCCATGGGAGATGAACATGGGGGCAGTGACAGAGAGGCCCCAGGCTATCAGAAGCCAGCCTCACCAGACTCCTTGACTGTCTATGGACCAAACAGAATTTGCTCTGCTGTTGGCAGCAGCACGGGACAAGGATCTTTGTGTTCTGAGTCACAGCACTCACGGGGAGCCACTGACTAGATAAGGAGCTGGCACCATGGCATTAGAGCTTCAAGATGCTGTCTTTGAGCCAGGGGATGCCCTGCTGGCTGAGAAGGGAAGGCATCCTACCCAGTCCTCCAGGGCAGTTTCCCAAGAGCCTAACACCTTTCTCTCCTAATTTCCCAGGTTCTTGAAGCTGGGGCCACACTCTTGAGAGTAAGTTTGCAAGACCTAAAAGACTCAAGAGTAACCCAGAGAGCTAGCTCCTCCTTGGTACGGGTGGGGACAAAGCACTATGCTGGCCTAGTGACAGACCCCAAAGCAAGTGTGTACTAATCACTTGGGCATACATGTACTCACACCTTCCCCAGATAAACACAAGAAGGAAGCACCCACCACCTTCACTCATCCCTTCCATTCAGACACCTGGGAAGGACTCTTCCTATGGCCGAACAACAAGCTTCGGGCAGGCCCAGGTCAGTCTGTGCAGAGAACACGCTGACAGCAGCGAGCGCTGACTGCGTCACGGTTACTGAAAGACAGAGTCTGGGGTGAAACTACAAGTGGGTCAGGCAGGAGGGCCTGGGAGAACCCAGAGCTGCTGCCATCAAACATGGGCCAGCACAAGCTGCCAGCAAGGTGGGAGCCAGGCCGTCACTGCAACAGGAGAAAGCCCTGGGGGGCTTGGCCTGCAGGGTTAAGCACTTCGCTCAGGACAATCTGATATGGCTGGGTGCTTTCCAAGACTTGCCAGTTTCCAGAATCCACAGCAAGGGTGGGAAATAAGGGGAACTTCCAATAACCCCAATTAATTGGTGATGACTGCATGGTAGGCTGGGCTGGAAAAGGAACAGTGGGAAAGCATCTTGTCATTGATTAAGCACAAAAGGCCATGGACTTATCATCCACAACGTAAAATAAAACCAAACCCTTAGACCTGCTTGAGCGATATTCAGATTCTTGGAGTGTCTCACTTGGACCTGGGTCAGGCCCACCTCAGTCTAACTTCATCTCCCACTGGAAAGGGACCACTCAGTATATAGTAGTTCATGTTGTATTTATCTTTGACCCTCCTTGAGCCCCATTTTCACCATTTTCACCTCTATCCTGTGGCTTTTCCCGTGTCACCAGAGCTGCCTGTGGGCATCAGTCAGTGGAAGCATCACATGCCATGAGCTCAGTGTAACTCGAAGGCTGAATGTCTCCTGCACTGGTGCCTGTGACAGGCATTGTGAAGGCCAGCAAATGCCGGATGCAATCCTCTCAGCTTAAGGGGTCACTGTGGAGGGGTCACTACTCCTTTGATTAAGCTTCTCCATTGATGTCTTACGAGTTCATCTCTACAAGTTTATTTTTTATTGCCATTTATTTATTTTCATTCTATTTGTAAAGCAAAGATTATATATATATATATATATATATAGAGAGAGAGAGAGAGAGAGAGAGATCATCCATCTAGCAGTTCACTTCTCAAATGCCTGCAATAGCTGGGGCTGGGGCTGGGCCAGGCCAAAGCCAAGATTCCCTCTGGGTCGCCAGCATGGGGGCTGGGGCTGGCACTCAAGTACAGAAGCCATCACCTACTGCTTCCTGAAGAGTGTGCACCAGAAGGAAGTGGGTGGGAAGGGGAGCTGGGACTCCGATACGGGATGCAAACATCCCAAGCAGCATCATAACTGCTGTATTCCCAGAAAATTTGACCTATTCATTCAGTCACTTAAAAAGAACTCACAATAACAATATTCTCTGAGTTCTTGAATGTCTGAACACATCTTTGTGACCTTTAAATTGGAACAACAGTTTGGCTGAATATAAAATCCTAGGCTTATACTTTCTTTCCTCAAGGACCTTGCGGTATAGCCACTGTGTTTTTTGTCACCATTTCTGCAGAATGCTCTGGACCAGCCTTTGCCCCCTACAGATGTATTAACTTTTTTCCTCTGGGTGCAATAGAACTTTCTTTCTCTTTGACATTTAGTATTTTTTAAAAGATTTATTTATTTATTTGAAAGTCACAGTTACACAGAAAAGGAGAGGCAGAGAGAGAGAGAGAAAGAGGTCTTCCATCCACTGGTTCATTCCCCCAGTTGGCCACAATGGCTGGAGCTGTGCCCATCTGAAGCCAGGAGCCAGGAGCTTCTTCTGGGTCTCCCACATGGGTGCAGGAGCCCAGGCACTTGGCCCATCTTCCTCTGCTTTCCCAGGCCATAGCAGAGAGCTGGATTGGAAGTGGAGCAGCTGGGACGCAAACCAGCACCCATATGGGATGCTGGCACTGCAGGCAGCAGCTTTACCCGCTACACGCCAGCACTGGTCTTGACATTTAATATTTTAAAAGATGTGTTTTAGACTTGAATATTCCATATTTATGCTTCCTGAAATTCAGTATTTATTCAGATTTATTTGTTTATTTCATTTCAGGGGGAAAGTTTTCTTCTATTACATCTTTGAATGTTTCTGTGTTCCCTATGTGTTTTGCTCTTTTCTCCAGGGATATCAATTATACATATTTTGAATTTCCTTTTTCTTCCCACTAATGGCAGCTCCTATCTGTCTGTCCCTATCTGTCCCCCACCCTACTCAATTCCTTGGGCAATGCCACTTCCCTAATAATTCTTTGACATCACACAGGGTTCAAGGACACTCCCCAGTTTCTCCCATCTGTGCAGACCAAGAAAGGATTCTAAGCCCTCTGCCCTAGTCTCACAGAGGAAAGCGCCCCCTCCTAGGGTTCTCCTTCATCTGGACTGACTTTTCTGTACTTGAACACTGCTCTTTATTTATTGTGCAAGTATTTCAAGTATTTCAGGTCATAGATGTTGGTAGCTTTGTTGAAGGTAGAGTTTTCTATTTCTTGCACTTGTAGTTTTTTCATTATTCAGAAAAGAGACTGAGTGAAAGGATGCTTTTAATTAATCATTTATTTATTTTTATTTTTATTTTTTTTGACAGGCAGAGTGGACAGTGAGAGAGAGAGACAGAGAGAAAGGTCTTCCTTTGCCGTTGGTTCACCCTCCAATGGCCGCTGCAGCCAGCGCGCTGCGGCCGGTGCACCGCGCTGATCCGATGGCAGGAGCCAGGTACTTATCCTGGTCTCCCATGGGGTGCAGGGCCCAAGCACTTGGGCCATCCTCCACTGCACTCCCTGGCCACAGCAGAGAGCTGGCCTGGAAGAGGGGCAACCAGGACAGAATCCAGCGCCCCGACCGGGACTAGAACCTGGTGTGCCGGCGCCGCTAGGCGGAGGATTAGCCTAGTGAGCCGCAGCACGGCGCTTTTAATTAATCATACTTAGCCAGAAGACAACCAAAAACAAATGTCATTTCCTCTGATTTTCTACTTGTGCAAATTCTGAGTTTTCTAAATCATGAACCCTTTACAATTCTGATTTAAAATAGAGATTTTTGGGGCCAGTACTGTGGCATAGCAAGTTAAGCCACCGCCTGCAGTGCTAGCATCCCATATGGATGCCAGTTTGTGTCCCAGCTGCTCCAGTTCTGATCCAGTTCCTTGCTAATGTGCCTAGGAAAGCAGCAGAAGATGGGCCAAATATTTGGGCCCCTGAACCCACGTGGGAGACTTGAATAAAGTTCCTGGATCCTGCCTTTGGCCTGGCCCAGAGAGAGAGAGAGAGAGAGAGAGAGAGAAGAGAGAAGAGAAGAGAGAGAGAACCTCTATCCACTGTTCATTCCCCAAATACCTACAACAGCCAGGACAGGGCCAGGCTGAAACCAAGAGACAGGAACTCCATCTGGGTCTCCCCTATGGGTGACAGGGCCTTAAGTACTTGAGCCATCACCTGCTGCCTCCAAGGGTGTTCATCAGCAGGAAGCTGAATCAGAAGCAGAGTAGTCAGGACTCAAACAAGGGACTCTGATAAGGGATGCAGATGTACCAAGTGGCATTTTAACTGCTGCCCCAAATGCCTACCCCAAAGACTAGCTTTATACAACGGAGTAAAAGAGCTGGTTTCTTCAGCTAGAACTCAGAAGGGAGAGGGTTACAGTTTTGCAACCTAATGCTCCTTTCCCCACTTATTCATCAAATGTGGGCAACAGCTCATTAGCAGGAGATTCCTGGGGAAGCCAAAACAGTGAGGACCCATAAGGACCAAAGACGGGAAGAGATGGCAGGCAGGTGGCCAGGCCAGACTCCCTACCAGAACCAAGATCCAATTCCTTGAAGGGCTCTCTCCTATCACCTCCTGGGCTTCCCAGATGGCCCTGACCTGGGACACCAGAAAAAACAAGAGCCCTAATCTTAGGGACTCTTTCTTTTGGGAACCATAACGACTGAACCCAAGAGGCTGACATCTGTCTGGGCAAATCACAGTGCATCCTTGCCCTACATCATGTACAGCATTTGGTTTGTAAGGAGCTTTCTGGCTCCAGTGTGTAGTGGAGGGACCCCCTACTAGAGTGTTCCAGGCTAACCAGATCTCTCTGTGGACTACCCTATCAGGCCCAGCTTTCTGAGAGGGTGCTGGCTGGCCAGGAGAAGTTTCAATCACCTGTCCACGGCCATCTCAGAAGCTGTGGCCCCTGTTCTAAGCCTCTGTTCACATTTCCCCGCTTCTGTCTCTTGGGAGGGCTGCACACATCTGCACTGGGACCCCACACAGGCACAACTTTGAGCTGTGTACTGTCCCAGTTTTCTGGCTCCAGGGAGAGTGCCTAAAGATAGGGAGCTCTCATCAGGAGTCGGAAGTCATTACAGAAAGCTGAGTCAGCTGTCCCAAAGTTCCAGTTACTGCAAATTCTATTACTACAGCCCTTTACCAAGGGGACAGCACTATGCTTGTCAGCTTTCTTCCAAATTCTGCTGCAACCAGGAAGTTGAGGTAAGCTAAGAGAAAACTGCAAGCTTTTGTGACCACGGAGAAAGCAGGCCCTACTCCCCCTACCCCAGTTCCCAATTCTGGCTCAGAAACCTCAAAAGTTCTTGCCCAGTCTTCAGACTCAGCATTCAGCCTGCCCTCAGGGGCTGCCAGGATACAGTCTCAGTCCACAAAGATGGCTAAGGGTCTACTTCATACCCAGCCCTGGTCTAGGCACAGGAAGGAAGACAGCAATGCTAATTCACTAACGCGTGAATTAGCAGAACACCTGCTATGCTCGGGAAACAGCCCTGAGCCTGCTGCTGGAGAGTTCCAGGAACGCCACCTCACCTGAGACCCCTTGCCTCCTTTCTCACAGGAAGTCAATGGAAATGTGAAACTTACATCTGGGCAAGGTCAGGCCGTGGGTCGGGACGCCCACAGCCCGTACCATCGTGACTAGGTCTGGGTCCAGCTCCACTTCTGACTCCAGCTTCCTGTTAATGCGAGCACTCAGAGCAGCTAGTGATGCCTCAGCTGACTGGGTTCCTGACCCCCATGTGAGAGACCTTGATTGAGCTTCAAGTTCCTGGCTTCTTCCTGGCCCAGCCTCAGCTATTACAGACATTTGGGGAGTGAACCAAAGAATGGCAGTTCTGTCTCTCTGCCTCTCAAATAAAAATATAAATATAATGTGATAAATATATATATCATGTGATATATATATATATATATATATATATGTATGTATCACATTATGTTTGTTATCTATTTTGGGGAGAAACACCAAAGTAACATCTGCCCATTCCAAGTTAAAAATCTGCCTGTCCAGAAATCAAGCCTACTTTAAAAAAATTTCTCTGTGTATTTATTTATTTGAAAGGCAGTGACATAGAGTAAGAGAGAAGGAAAGAAAGACAGAAAAATAGAATTCTTTGATTCACTGCTTCACTCCCAAAATTCCTCAACAGCCAGGTTTGGCCACATGGAAACCAGGAACCAGGAACACCATCAAAGGCCCCTGTGTGGATGGCAGGGACCAAAGTACTTGAACCAACATTTGCTGCTTCTCAGGTACATTAGCAGGAAGCTGGACTGGAAGTGGAGAAGCCAGGACTAGAACCAGCATTCTGATACAGGATGCCAGGGTCATAAGTGGCAGCTTAACCTGCTGTACCACAATGCCTTCCCCAAGCCTGCTTTTCTTTAAAATTTAAATTAAAATAAATTTTACTAGCAATAGCCTGCTTGCTTTTTATGTTTCTAGAAGAAAATGAAGAAAAACTTATCTGTGACTCAAAAGCAATGACAGAACATTGTGACTGGGGATTACCTGTGATCCTTAGTTTTAGCTCATAGTAAAACAATAGAAGAGCTCACGTTTTTCCAACCCTCCTCAGCCCCTAGAGTAACACTGTTGGCACCTTTTGTCACCTGCAGCCACAGGCTGAGGCACTGTGCTAGCTCTTGGGCAGGGCTGTTCCCACAGCTGAAGGATGTCACTTTTGAACAAAGGGTCTGCAGCACTGTTTGGCACCAGAAGGGATAGGCTATAAAAGCAAAATGCAAGCCCCAGGCCTGTACCATTGCCTTGCAATTTCAAATTTACTACAAAAAACTCACTCAAAACAAGTATTCTCACACACAAAGCTCCATATATCACATGCAAAAAAATGGAAACTTGAATATGCACCTGTGTGTGTGTGTGTGTGTGTGTGTGTAGGGGCTGTGGCCAGGTGACAGAGAAAATCCTGAAGGACGATGTGGGAAAAGAGAAGGGATCCAGAGAAAAGTGGGCCCTCTGGCTTTCCTCCACACATGGTCACTACCGAGTCTTCAGTGGTTGGCCCAACAATGTTTGTGGGCTGAATGACCAAAGGTCAATGGGCTGGTAACTGATCAGGGAATCAGAGGCTGTCCATGGTGTCGGCAGAAGGAAACCCCAATGCAACAATCCTGACATGTGCCAGGCATCCCAGGTAAGTGGCAGACAAGTCTAGGAGACAAAGAATTCTGACATCTGAGATAGACATGATGGTATGTTTGTCTAGGAGTCTCATTCACAAAGCCCATTTGAAAAAGGGCCTGGTATGCAGCCAGTGTTGTGGCACAGTCAGTTAAGCCACCACCAACAACCCTGGTATCTCATATGGACACACTGGTTCAAGTCCTGCCTGCTCCACTTCAGATCCAGCTCCCTGCTAATGTGTCTAAGAAAGCAGCAGACGATGGCCCACATCCGCATGGCAGACCCAGATGGAGTTCTTGGCTTCTGACTTTGGCCTGGCCTAGACCTGGCTGTTACAACCATTTGAGGATGGTTGTAAGATCTCTCTTCATTCTATGTCACTCTATGTCTCTATATATGTCTATATATAGATAAATATATAAATATTTAGAAAAAGGCATGGCTTTTCCTGTGGCAGGTGCCACAATTCATAGCCACATGGCACAAAGCCCACACAGTAACACAATCACACAGTCATATTATGCTAGCTGCTTCTTCTTCCTACCCAAGGAGGCACAAGGGCAATGCCACCAATCCCACCCTAGCAGGTGTAACACTGCCCAGCAGCCAGAACCAGGGTTACCACCCCACACTTGGAGCACTTGTCCACAGCCTCCTGAGCACTCTACCAGGCAGGTAGAATGAACCCCTGCACTTCACCTGCACCCCTACCTGCTCATGTTCTGGTCTTACTCTACAAGGCTCCTCCCTTAAAACCCAATTCAACTTCCTAAACCTGGCTCAAGCTCCCAACCTTCTACACCCTTCTCCAAATGCCCACCTCACAGAAATCTGCCATGCCCTACTACAGACTCCTCATGGCCTCCTACAGGCAGGGCTCCTCGTGTGCTTGTGGGCCCTTCTCCAGCCTCACCTCTCCCCTCAGCTGCCTTTAGCATGAGGCCAAACACCTGAGACAGGGCAGGTGGAAGGAGTGCTGACCTGCTGCCTGCAATTGTTTATAAGGTGTGAGAGACACAAGAATGATGACATATGGCATCTCAAGCACGATGCACGATTCCAGCAGGAGAAGCATCCCTGCTTCCAAACAACACTCACAACATCAAAGGACATCAAAGAGGAAAGCCACCCACCCCCGTCACCGGGGCCACTGTTTTGCATGCCTGCCTGCTAACTGCGCACGGAGCTGGCTGCTTTTCCTTTCCTGCCAGCGATGCAGCCTTCCCTCTGTGGCTTCCTTGCTGTTCACTCTGACTGGGAATCTGATGTCTATCTGTGTGGCACTCTGGCTCCTACCCCTCCTCCTCCCTCGGGCTGCACGACAGGAAGTGCTGGGGGTCCATTTCTAGATCTCTTCTGTGGATGATTCACCTATCAACCCCTGGTGAATATGCCCAGGAACAGGGTTTCTGCGGGAGCTGCCCCCACCTTCCTCTCTCCCCTTTTCCCACGCATCCCTCACTGTTCTGCCTGCCATGGGGGAAACGGAGTCTTCCTATGTCTGGCTCAAGGCCCAAACATCCCATCCCAGGAACCAGCAATCCTGACCCGGCCTGCTCGGGAGAGGCTGACCCCAGGAGCTGCTGCTATTTACTTCCTTTTCCCAGAGCTCCATCTGCAGGACAAAGGCCCGGGGGTGCCCACACTGCCACCTGATGTGATGTTTCACATGTTGGGAGTGTTGAACTCAGTGACGCAGGCTTGAATTCCATCAAGATAGATATGCCTGGGGCCAGTGCTGTGGTGCAGTGGGTTAACGCCCTGGCCTGAAGCACTGGCATCCCATATGGGTGCTGGTTCAAGCCCCGGCTGCTCCACTTCCGATCCAGCTCTCTGCTATGGCCTTGGAAAGCATAAGATGGCCCAAGTCCTTGGGCCCCCTGCACCCACGTGGGAGACCTGGAAGAAGCTCCTGGCTCCTGGCTTCAGATCGGTGCAGCTCCGCCCATTGCAGCCAACTGGGGAGTGAACCATCAGATGGAAGACCTCTCTCTCTCTCTCTCTCTCTCTCTCTCTCTCTCTCTCTCTGCCTCTCTTCTCTCTGTGTAACTCTGACTTTCAAATAAATAAATCTTAAAAAGATAGATATGCCCACAGAAGTGTGCCTGCCATGGGGCCGGTGCTGTGGCACAGTGCGTTAAAGCCCTGGCCTGAAGCACTGGCATCCCATATGCGCCCTGGTTCTAGTTCTGGCTGCTCCTTTTCTGATCCAGCTCTCTGCTGTGGCCTGGGAAAGCAGAAAAAGATGGCCCAAGTCCTTGGGCCCCTGCACCCAGATGGGAGACCCAGAAAAAACTCCTGGCTCCAGCCTTTGGATCGGTGCAGCTCTAGCCATTGTGGCCATCTGGGGAGTGAACCAGAAGATGGAAGACCTCTCTCTCTGTAACTTTGTCTTTCAAATAAATAAAAATAAATCTTAAAAAAAAAAAAAAAGATACACGCCTGCCTATGGATCTGATTAAGACCTGAGAGAGGGGGCCGGCACTGCGGCATAGGAGGTAAAGCCACCGGCTGCAGTACCGGCATCCTACATGAATGCCAGTTCAGGTCATGGCTGCTTCACTTCCGATCCAGCTCTCTGCTATGGCCTTGGAAAGCAGCAGAAGATGGCCCAAGCCCTTGGGCCCCTTCACCCACATGGGAGATTTGGAAGAAGCTCTAGGCTCCTGGCTTCAGATTGGCCCAGCTCTGGCTTTGCGGCTGTTTGAGGAGTGAACCAGCTGATGAAAGACCTCTCTCTTTCTCTGCATCTGCCTCTCTGTAACTCTGCCTTTCAAATAAATAAATAAATCTTAAAAAAAAAAAAAAAAAAAAAAAAAACCTGAGAGAGGGGAGGGAGAGTAGGGTGGGAAGTATCACTGTGTTCCAAAATCTGTCTATATGAAATACATGAAATTTGTATAACTTAAATAAAAAAATTTTAAATGCAATGCAAAAATACTCTACACACACATATACACACAGACCTGATAGAGGGCCCAGTGTTGTGGCACAGCAGCTTAAGCCACTGCCTGTGTTGCTATGATGCATATGAGCGCTTGTTTGAGTCTCAGCTGCTCCACTTCCAACCCAGTTCCCTGCTAATGCACATGGAAAAGCAGCAGATGATGGCCCAAGCACTTGAGCCCCTGCACCCATGTGGGAGACTCAGATGGAGTTTCAGCTCCTGGCTTTGTCCAATGTAGGCACTGGGGAGTGAACCACTGGACGGAAAATCTCTGTCTCTCCCTCTCTCTTTCTCTGTAACTCTGCCTTTCAAATAAATCTTTTTTTAAAGAAAGACCCAAGAGAAAAGCATAATGGATGCCATATGCATGTTTATGCATGTGGGCACCAGCGGGTGCTCACACGTGAGTTTGTATGTACACTAAATGCCTGTGTAAGCATGTGAGTGCCCATGCAACCACATTTTCCATGGCATGTGGCTAACTGCTGAGTGATGAGTATGATCCGCCCAGGAGGGCTGCTCCCAAAGGAAAAGGCCAATGGACGGAGGAAGGCCTCACCCAGACCTGAAGCACTGTGCAGAGTGCCTGGGCCAGCCTGGGCCCTTGGTAGGCCCAGCGCCACCAGCACAAGGCAGTGCAGTGCCAGGGGCACAGAAGGCACTGATGAAAGCACTCGCCGTTCTGCCTTCCTTTCCTGGCTTGCGAGCAAGCAGAGTGGGCAGGAGGCCTGGGATTCGATGCCAAAGTCTCAGGGAAGAGGGAAGTAATGAGAAGTCCAGGCAGCAACACTAAGCAAAAGTGTGTGGCCTATGTCTGTCAAGAGAAGAGAGACCAGGGTCTGACAGCCAGCCTCAGGCAGCAAGCCCAGAAGACCCCCAGCCCAGAGGAATAGACAAGTGGGTGAGGGTCCAGACCTCCCTGCTGAAGGGGTGAAGGGAATACCAGAGTCAGTCATGCCCAGGTTTCCACCTGGCAGGAAGTGAAGGCCATGTCTGGGGAAGCCGCTGGGGACCCAGAGCAACTTGGGGGTTCCAGGGAACAGAAAGCGGTACCTGGAATAGAGGATGTAGTGGGTGCAGGTCCAAATCTAAGAGGGAGTGATGGAAGGGGTTAGGGCTTTGATGGTGGCCAGAGCAGCACATACATGAACATTAGAAACTCATCAGGAACTACAGGGTGCCTTGCGTGGGCTGCATTACGGACACTGGCTACCTACAGTGAGCACAGCAGACAGCCATCAGCTCACAGAACTAACTTTCTGCTTCAAGATTTAGAGGATAGACCAAGAAGACAAAGAGGGAGCCAGATTCCTTCAGGGCATGACAGGTGCTTAGAAGAAGGGAGACCACCCTGGTGGGTAAAGGGCGCTTCTGAAGACCTGAGGCTGCACACATCCTGGGAGGGGCAAGGTCAAGGCCCAAGAAAGGGCAGCCCAGGGAGAGACGGCAGGGCCCTGCAGGCGGACGCAGCAAGCAGGCCATGTGAACGGAAGGGTGTAGGAGGCAGAATTAGGGAGGGCAGCGGTAGAGGTGGAAATTTAAGTCCAGGAGGCTTGGGCATAGGAACAGACACTGCTTCTAGACCCTCTCTGAAGCTTAGCATCTCATCTTGGGGTCCCTCCCCACGTCTCTGGGCCAGTTGTTCATCAAGATGCAGTCCAGAATCCCAGCATTATTCACAGAAGTCTTGGGCAGAAGCCACCCAATGCCCATCAGTGGATGACTGGATAAACAAAATATGGTATAATCTTATGATGGACTGGTGTCCAGCCTTATAAAGAAGGAATACAACTTTGACACATGCTACAACATGGGTGAATCTTGAAGACGCTAAGAGAAATAAGCCATTCCACAAAAGGGCAAATGTATGATTCCACTTATGTGACATGAGCCTAAAATAGTAAAATTCATAGAGGTAGAAAGTAAAACAGTAGTGGGGCCAGCGCCGTGGCGTAGTGGGTAAAGCTGACACCTGCAGTGCTGGCATCCCATATGGGCAGTCCTGGCTGCTCCACTTCCAATCCAGCTCTCTGTTATGGCCTGGGAAAGCAGTAGAAGGTGGCCTAAGACCTTGGGCCTCTGCATCCACAAGGGAGACCCAGAAGAAGCTCCTGGCTCCTGATCGGCACAGCTCCAGCCATTGTGGTCATCTAGGGAGTGAACCAGCAGATGGAAGAACTTTCTCCCCCCACCCTCTCTCTGCCTCTGCCTCTCTGTAACAACTATGTCTTAATAGTAGTTACCGGGGGCTGAGGAGTAATGGGGAGTTGTTGTTCACTGGGCACACAGAGTTCCAGTTTGGGATGATGGATGGTGGAGGTGGTTCACAACAACGTGAATGCACCAGATGCCACTTAACTCTACACTTAGAATGGTGAAAATGGTGCATTTTATGCAATGTACAGTTTACCACATACACACACACACACACACACACACAAAGACAAAACAAAAAAACTCAGCACCGACCCATGCTACAGTCTAGAACATGATGGTAAGTGACAGAAGCTGAAGCCAGGCACAAAAGGACACATACTGGGGCCGGTGCTGTGGCACAGTGGGTCTGCTGCTTAGGATGCCTGCACCCACTCCCAGTCCAGCTTCCTGCTAATGTGCACCCTGAGAGGCAGAAGATAATGGATCAAATCCTAAGGTCCCTGCCATCCATATAGGAGATGCAAGTGGAGTTTCTGGCTCCTGACTTCAGCCTAGCCCAGCCTTGGATGTCACAGGTAGTTGGGGAGTGAATCAGCAGATGGAAGACCTATCTAGCTATTGTCTCTATCTCTATTTTCCTCTGTCTCTCAAATAAATAAATACATGCATGCATACAAACAATTGTTAAAGAGAGAAGCCCCTCTGCCCCAGCCCCAGCTCTCTGGCCTCCAGTTTGGCCATGTGACCTCTGCATACACTCCTGACATTATGCCATTAGGTATCACCAGAATCTGGACCAATGGGGCTGCCAGATCTTGGTCTTCCAACTTCCAAAACTGTAAGCTAAATAAAACCTCTTTTATTTATAAAGTAGTCTGTCTCAGGTTATTTCATTATAGTAACAAAGAGCTGACTGATACAAGTTCCCAGAAGTAGAAGTGGCAGGCCAGGCCGCAACCACCAGGGACAGCAAGTACAGCCAAGTGGGTCAGGGCAATCTGCTGATGAGGTGCAACCCTGCAGGGAGCTACGTGGGCTGTCAGCAGCTTCTGTGCCGCGCCCCTTACTCAGAGAGCACCTCTCTGCTCTGCACTTGAGAGGGATCTGTCACTGGCAAAGGCACAGTGTGCAGAGAGGAGCAGGCCAGACCCTGGGGGAGGGCAAGGCCCCTTCCACCCAGCATTTCAGTTAACCCGCACAACAGCTCCGCAGTGGAGGTCTAGATGAGGAGAGGAGGAGACACACACCAGGCAAGCTACCACTGGTCCCTAGGACTCCCCTGCCCCTCCCTCGTGCTGCTTCATGCTCCCAAGACCCTTCCTGACTTAGGAATTGCCACCTGCCCTTAGAGAGCCAATTCAGTCAGAATGCGTTGTCTTGCTGCCCCAGGGACACAGCAGGCTGGGAGGACCTGAGGAAACCATCCCTGCACTGGACGCTCCTCTTCTGACACTCAACGGGCAAACCCAAGGCAACTCCACAATAAAGGAGGCAGAACTCAGTGGACGAAGATCCCTTAGCTCCTGCCCCTGCCCCAGCTTGCCTGGCATGGGCGGCACACTGCAGGGATCTCAAGCTGAAAGGCTCTCAGGAAACAGAGCCACCTCCTCTTTAGCTGGACAAGGCTTGTGCCTGACAGGGAGGGCCAGTCATGGTGAGCTCACGGAACACCAAGTTCTCCTGCTTCCCTTACAGCTCAGTCACACAACAGAACTGGGGACCACGCAAAGATAACAGATGGAGTCCTCTCTATTTTAGCCAAATGCTCTGACTCATTTAAACAATCCTACCATTTTCAGAAATCTAATAACTACCCCCTACTGAAAAATAAAAGGATAAGTTCTTCAGAAGCAAACTATGCCAGTGAGCCAGTGATAGATAAAAAAAACCTGGAAAACTGTTTTCCTGGTGCCATTTTGAGCCTGGTTGTACGCTTGGTCTTGACCAAAAGGCCAAGAAGCGAGATTGGATGTGAGGTAGGCGAGACTCGGAGTCAGTCGTCACTCTGAAGGAGTTGCAAGGAGCAACTTCTGGAGGAAAATGGCTTCAAGAAGAACCTGACCCTCCCCAACTCCTCAATCCCCGCAACCCATGCTAACACCGGAGCCTGGGGGCTCTATTCGCCAGGCTTGGCCTCACCTTCAGCCTTTTTAGTCAAGACACAGAGCCACAAGGTAGCACTGAAGGCGGTGGCATACTCAGAAGACCAACCTCAGAGAAGCCATGGGAAAGGAAGCAAAGCAGATCACAGGGCCTGCCATTGTGCCTGCAGTGCGAGTAAGAACCTCCTGGATGCCTGCAGCGATCCCCTGGGCAACGTGCAGGCTCTCATGAGTGCTACCTCTTCTGTTCTTCCAGTTCTCTGGACCAGCGGTGCAGGCCACTCTAGCCTGGCTTCCTTGCTCTGCAGTTCAGGGCCTTCCCCGCTTGCCTTCCTCCTGGAGAACCTGTCTGCTCTAGAGGGATTTCTCTGATGCCGACTGGAGCTGCCTTTATCACGGGAGCTCAGGAACAAGAACTGAGGCTTCCTGCTCTGCCTTGACCAAACCTTGAAGATTTTCTTCACCTTCTCCTTCCTCATTTCCTGCAGGTCATTCTTTGTTTCAGATCCAAGATGGGTCTCTGGGCTGTGTCTACAGCCTTCACAGAACCCACCCCAATAAACTTACATTTTAATTCAATTTCACACAAACATTCTTGATACCCCTCCATAGGACATAACAAATTAGCATATGAAGAGATGTTCAACATCATTAGCCATTAGGGAAAATCAAATCAAGATTTACTAAAAATTATAATAATAACTAACAGTTTTAAAAAGGATATCAAATGCTGACACGGATGTAAGGAAACTGGATCAGGCCGGCGCCACGGCTCACTAGGCTAATCCTCCGCCTTGTGGCACCGGCACCCCGGGTTCTAGTCCCGGTCGGGGCACCGGATTCTGTCCCGGTTGCCCCTCTTCCAGGCCAGCTCTCTGCTGTGGCCAGGGAGTGCAGTGGAGGATGGCCCAAGTGCTTGGGCCCTGCACCCCATGGGAGACCAGGAGAAGCACCTGGCTCCTGCCATCTGATCAGCACGGTGCGCCGGCCACAGCGCACTGGCTGTGGCGGCCACTGGAGGGTGAACCAACGGCAAAAGGAAGACCTTTCTCTCTGCCTCTCTCACTGTCCACTCTGCCTGTCAAAAAGAAAGAAAAGAAAGAAAGAAAGAAAGAAAGAAAGAAAGAAAGAAAGAAAGAAAGAAAGAAAGAAAGAAAGAAGGAAGGAAGGAAGGAAGGAAGGAAGGAAGGAAGGAAGGAAGGAAGGAAGGAAGGAAGGAAGGAAGGAAGGAAGGAAAGAAAGAAAGAAAGAAAGAAAGAAAGAAAGAAAGAAAGAAAGAAAGAAAGAAAGAAAGAAAGAAAGAAAGAAAGAGAAAAAAAAAAAGAAACTGGATCACTCATACACTGCTGGTGAGCTATAAATGACACAGCCAACCTGGAAAAGAGTTGGGCAGTTTCTTGAAAATGCAATAATGCAGGAGGCCAGTTCTGTGGCGTACAAGGTAAAGCTACCTCCTACAGTGCCAGCATCCCATATGGGTGCCAGTTCAAGTCCTGACTGCTCCACATAGCTCTCTGCTATGGCCTGGAAAGTAGTAGAAGATGGCCCAAGTCCTTGGGCCCCTGCACCTATGTGGGAGATCCGGAAGAAGCTCCTGGCTCCTGGCTTTGTATTGGTGCAGCTCCTGCTATTGCGGCCATTTGAGGAGTGAACCAGCAGAAACGAGACCCCTCTCTCTCTGCATCTGCCTCTCTTTAGTAACTCTGCCTTTCAAATAAATAAATAAATATTTAAAACAAACAAACAAACAACAAAAGTAGTAACACAGAGGCTGGTGCTGTGCTGTAGTAGGTTAAGCATCCACCTGTGGCACCGACACCCCATATGGGTGCCGGTCCGAGTCCTGGCAGCTCCCTGCTGATGGCTTGGTAAAGCAGTAGAAGATGGTCCAAGTGTTTGGGCCCCTGCACCCACGTGGGAGACCTGGAAGAAGCTCCTGGCTCCTGGCTTCGAATTGGCCAGCTCTGGCTATTGAGGCCATTTGGCAAGTGAACCAGCAGATGGAAGATCTCTCTCTCTGCCTCTCCCTTTCTGTAACTCTGCCTCTCAAGTAAAATAAATAAATATTTTTTAAAAAAAGTAATCATGCAGGGACAGGTGTTTGTCCCAGCAGTTAAGCTGCAGATTAAGACACCTGCGGGGCCGGTGCTGTGGCATAGTGGGTATGCTGCTTGCATTGTCAGCATCCCATATAGGCGCCAGTTCAAGTCCTGGCTGCTTCACTTCCGATCCAGCTCTCTGCTATGGCCTTGGAAAGCAGTAGAAGATGGCCCAAGTCCTTGGGCCCCTGCATCTGCATGGGAGACCTGGAAGACCCTCCTGGCTCCTGTCTTTGGGTCAGCGCAGCTCCGGCCATTGCAGCCAACTGGGGAGTGACGCAACAAATGGAAGACCTGTCTCTCTCTCTCTCTCTCTCTCTCTCTCTCTCTCTCTCTCTGCCTCTCTCTCTCTCTCTGTGTAACTCTGACTTTCAAATAAAATAAATTAAAAAAAAAAAATGACACCTGCATCCCATATCAGAGAACCTGGTGCAATTCCTGGCTGCATCTCCTGATTCCAGCTTTCTGCTAATGTGGACCCTGGGAGACAGTGGTGTTGGCTTAAGTAGTTGGGTTCCTCATGTGGGGGACTTGAATTGAGTTCCCAGCTCTAGGCTTTGACCTCCAAGTTGTTGCAGGCATTTAGGAAGTGAACCAGCAGATGGGAGCTACATCTATCTTTTTCTTTCTGTGTGTCTCTCAAATAAATAAAAACTGACGAAAAAAAAAAAAGCAACCAAACAAAAAAACCTAAACACACAGGTACCCAGAAATCCAGCAATTACACACTCCTGGATACTTATCCCAGAGAAATGAAAATGTATGTTCAAACAAAACCTGTGCAAAAAAATTCACAGAATGGTTATTTGCAATAGATCACACCGGGGTCAGCCCAGATGACATTCAATAGGGAATGGCTGAAAAAACTGTGATACATACACACCACAAAATATTACTCAGCAATAAAAAGGAATGAACTACTAGCAGATGCAAACTTGGGTAAATCTCTACAGATTTATGCCGACTGAAATGTCAACCCTAAAAGGTCACACAATAAATGATTCCACTTACGCAACATATTTTTTTAAAAGATGTATTTATTTTGTTTGAAAGGAAGAGTTACAGAGAGAGAGGGAGGGAGAGACAAAGAGAGACAAAGATCTTTCATCCTCTGTTTCATTCCTCAAATGGCCCCAATGACCAGGGCTGGGCCTAGCCAAAGCCAGGAACCTAGAGCTCCAGCTGGGTCTCCTATGTGGGTGGGAGGGGCCCACGCACTTGGGCCATCTTCCACTGCCTTCCTTGCACATTAGCGAGGAGTTGAATCAGAAGTGGAATAGCCAGGACATGAGCTGGCACTCATATAGGATGTTGGTGTCACAGGTGGAAGATTAACCTGCTACACCACAACACTGGCCTATACAACATCCTTAAATGACTAAATTTTTTAAATGAAGGGCAGATTTGTGGTTGTCAGGAAGTAGGGATGGGTGAAAAGGAGGGGCACTGGGAGGTGAGTGTAGTTGTAAAGGGACAACACAAGGGATCCTAATAGTTGGAACTGTTCAATAGTTTGACTGGCAGTAGATACACAAATCTACACAGGTGATAAAACTGTATTTAATTAAAAGTACATATACAAATGAGTACAAGTTAAATGGGAAACCTAGATAAGATTGGTGGATTGCATGCATGCTGATACTATAATTTTACAAAATGTTACCACTGAGAGAAATTGGGAAAAATGTAAAAGAAACCTCTATATTATTCCTCGCAACAGCACATAATTTTACAATTACCTCAATTTTTTTAAAAATTACCTATGTTTCAAATTATTCTATTCCATTGACTTGCCATTTTTAAAATTGTAAGATATGTCTTGATAGTTCCTCATTTCATATTACTTTGTCTGAAGTTCTCAATCTTACCAGAGCTAATAATCTTTTAAACAAGTACAAAGTGAGCTTTAAAAATATCCAGAAAAAAACTAATAATTTTCAAATGAACACACAAAAAGATACTAACAGATAAACAAAAGAGAAAAAAGACGTTGACAGCAGGTGGCTATACAGGAAGTGATAAAGGAAGTTCCTCAAGCAGAAAGCAAGTGACAGCACAAGGTGATCTGAGACTGCACAGAACCAGAGTGCTGGGTCCAGGCGAGCACGGAGGAAATATTAAAGAAACATCCCTGCATATTCCTTCTCTTTTATTCTCTTAATTGATTTAAAAATAAACTGCAGAAAACAATATATGTTTATGTGTGTGTGTATCTATACAGTTGAGCTTTTAACACAGAGGAAAGTAATGTTTTATGAAGAAAACACAGAGAAGGTGGGTGATAACAAACCTGTATTGAGAAAGGAAATAGCATGAGATTGTAACTCAAATAAATTCACGGGAAAAATCAGGAGAATCACAAACAGCAAATAAGAAGATGAATATAGGGGCTGGCATTGTGATGCAGTAGCTTGAGCCATAGAAGAGCTGGTTCAAGAACCACTTCTGGAGGCCGGCGCCGTGGCTCACTTGGTTAATCCTCTGCCTGCATATGGGCACTGGGTTCTAGTCCAGCTCTCTGCTGTGGCCCGGGAGGGCAGTGGAGGATGGCCCAAGTGCTTGGGCCCTGCACCCACATGGAGACCAGGAGGAAGCACCTGGCTCCTGACTTCAGACTGGCACAGCGCCGGCGGTGGCAGCCATTTGGGGAGTGAACCAACGGAGGGAAGACCTTTCTCTCTGTCTCTCTCTTTCTCACTGTCTATAACTTTACCTGTCAAATAATAATAATAATAAAAAAGAACCACTTCTGATCCAACTCCCTGCTATTGTGCCTGGGAAAGCAGCAGATTATGTCTCAAGTGGCTGCTGTGGGCATTTGGGGAGTAAACCAATAGATGGAAGATCTCTCGATATCTGTCTCTCTTACAAATAAAAACTAAGTAAGTAGAGCTGGTGCTGTGGCATAGTGGGTAAAGCTGCGCCTGCAGAGCCAGAATCCCATATGGGTGCAGATTCGAGTCCAGGCTGCTGCACTTCCAATCCAGCTCTCTGCTATGGCCTGGGAAAGCAGCAGAAGATGGCCCAAGTTCTTGGGCCCCTGCACCTGCATGAGCTCCAGGAGCTCCTAGCTCCTGGCTTTGGATGGGAAGCCATCTGAGAAGTAAACCTGCAGATGGAAGACCTGTCTCCCTCTCTGCTTCTGCCTCTTTGTAACTCTGCCTTTCAGATAAATAAATAAATAAGTTTGAAATATATGTCTAATTAAAAATTTAAGGAGGGGCCAGCATTGTGATGTAGTGGGTAAAGCTACTGCCCACGAAACCAGCATCCCATGTACGTGCCAGTTCACATCTCAGCTGCTCATTTCCAATCCAGCTGGTTCAAGTGCTTGGGTCCCTGCAACCCACTTGGGGAGCCAAGATGGAATGCCAGGCTCCTGGCTTCAGCCTGGACTAGCGCCGGCCATTGAAGCCATTTAGGGAGTGAACTAGCAGACGGAAAATCTGTCTCTCTCTCTCTCTCTCTCTCTCTCTCTAACTCTTTCAGATAAATAAAATAAACACATTTTTAAAGATTTAATTATTTATTTATTTGAAAGTCAGAGTTACACAGAGAGAGGAGAAGCAGAAAGAGAGAGAGGTCTTCCATCTACTGGTTCACTCCACAGTTGGCCCCAACAGCCAGAGCTGTACCATTCCAAAGCCAGGAGCCAGGAGCTTCTTCTGGGTCTCCCACATGGGTGCAGGGGCCCAAGGACTTGGACCATCTTCCACTGCTTTACCAGGCCACAGCAGAGATCTGGGTCAGAAGTGGAGCAGCCAGGACTTGAACCAGTTCCCAAATGAGATGCCGACACTGCAGGCGGCAGCTTTACCCTCTACAACACAGTGCTGGCCCAAATAAATTTTTTTTAAATATTTAAGGAATTGAAATATTACATTAGGAAGTGTCCATATAACAAAAAAGGCAGTAAAGGTTGAAGAAAGGAACAGAAAAGTACGAGACATAGTAAACAAAAAGACGTAAATCAAACCATATCAGTAATATTAATTAAATGAAATTAGATTAAATCATCTAATCCAAAAGCAGAGATTATCAGACTTGATTTTTTTTAATAAAAGATTTATTTTATTTACTTGAAAGACAGAGTTATGAAGAGAGAAGAGAGTGAGATCTTCCGTCCTCTAGCTCACTACCCAAATGGTTGCAACAGCCAGGGCTGGGCCAGGCCAAAGGCAGGAGACTGGAATTTCATCTGGGTTTCTCACATGGGTGCAGGTGCCAAAGTCCTTGGGCCATCTTCCATCACTTTACCAGGTGCATTATCAAGGAGCTGGATGGAAAGTGGAGCAGCTGGGACTCAAACTGGCACCCGTATGGCATGCCAACATTGCAAGAGATGGCTTAACCCACTGCACCACAACGTTGGCCCCTAAACTTGATTTTTTTTTTTTAAATCCAACTATGTACTATCAAGAATACTTTAGACTAAAGAAACAAATAGGTTGAAAAAAATTTTTTTTGACAGGCAGAGTGGACAGTGAGAGAGAGAGACAGAGAGAAAGGTCTTCCTTTGCCCTTGGTTCACCCTCCAATGGCCGCCGCGCCCGGGCGGCCAGCGCACCGCGCTGATCCGATGGCAGGAGCCAGGAGCTTTTCCTGCTCTCCCATGGGGTGCAGGGCCCAAGCACCTGGGCCATCCTCCACTGCACTCCCTGGCCACAGCAGAGAGCTGGCCTGGAAGAGGGGCAACCGGGACAGAATCCGGCGCCCCGACTGGGACTAGAACCTGGTGTGCCGGCGCCGCTAGGCAGAGGATTAGCCTAGTGAGCCGCGGCGCCGGCCAAAATTTTTTAAAACAAGAATAGATCACCATGCAAACAGCAGCCATAGGAGAACTGGGGTAGCTATACTAATATCAGATGAAATGGACTTTTAAAGGTTACTACTGAAGATGAAGACTGATGAAAGGGATGACCCATTAGGAATGTAACATTAGGTATAAATACCTAACAACAGAGCCTTAAAACACATGAAGCAAAGCAGACAGAATTGAAGGCAGAAATAGACAATATAAAAACCACAGCTGGGGGCTAGCACCATAGCATAGTAGGCTAAGCCACTGATTGCAGCGCCGGCATCCCATCTGGGCACTGATTCATGTCCCGGCTGTTCCACTTCCGATCCAGCTCTCTGCTAACGTCCTGGGAAAGCAGTAGAAGACGGCCCAAGTCCTTGGGCCCCTGCACCCACGTGAGAGACTTGGAAGAAGCTCCTGGCTCCTGGCTTCGGATTGCACAGCTCCAGATATCGCAGCCATTTGGGCAGAGAACCAGCGGATGGAAGACCTTTCTCGCTGTCTCTTCTCTGTAACTCTACCTCTCAAATAAATAAATAAAATCTTTAAGAATAAAATAAAAACAATAGTTGGAGACTTCAATATCTTATAATAATAAGAGAATGAAGCAGACAATCAACAAAGAAGACTTGAAAAACACTATAAATCAACTAGAACTAACAGACATCTATAAAAAAAACTCCACAAAATAATACAAAGCATATTATTCTCAAGTGCACATGGAAGATTCTCCATGTTAGACCACAGCTAAGCTAAAAAGATCTCAATACACTAAAAAGGACTAAAGTCACACTCAGTATGTTCTCTGAACCGAACATAATTAAATTAGAAGTAACAAAAGAATTTGCGGAATTCCCAAATACATGTAAATTGAACAACACACACTCCTAAAATGGGTTATATAAAAAGTTCATGAGGCGGGGCCAATGGTGTGGCACCACAGACTGAGCTGCTGCCTGCAATGCTGGCATCACTGGCATACCATTTGGGCTCTGGTTCATGTCCTGGCTGCTCCTCTTCCAATCCAGCTCTCTACATATGGCCTGGGAAAGCAGTGGAAGATGGCCCAAGTGCTTGAGCCTCTGCACCTGCATGGGAGACCCAGAAGAAGCTCCTGGCTCCTGGCTTCGGATCTGCCCAGCGCCAGCAGTTGTGGCCATTTGGGGAGTGAATCAGTGGGAGGAAAACCTTTTTCCCTCTGTCTGTAACTCTGTCTCTCAAATAAATAAATAAAATCATTTTTAAAAGGATACTACAGATTAATCTTCCTTATGAATAGAGATGAAAAGATCCTCAAGAAAACTAACTATTAGCAGCATCTTATAAAGATGATAAGAGTCTTCAAAGAAGTATATTACAAAAAACTACTTACCAATTTCTAATTTTTTGGCACCAAAATAGACTTAAGTTTGTTTTTTTGTTTTTTTTTTTTTTGTTTTTTTTTTTTTGACAGGCAGAGTGGACAGTGAGAGAGAGAGACAGAGAGAAAGGTCTTCCTTTGCCGTTGGTTCACCCTCCAATGGCCGCCATGGCCGGCGCGCTGCGGCCGGCGCACCGCGCTGATCCGATGGCAGGAGCCAGGAGCCAGGTGCTTTTCCTGGTCTCCCATGGGGTGCAGGGCCCAAGCACCTGGGCCATCCTCCACTGCACTCCCTGGCCACACCAGAGAGCTGGCCTAGAAGAGGGGCAACCGGGACAGAATCCGGCGCCCCGACCGGGAATAGAACCTGGTGTGCCGGCGCCGCTAGGCGGAGGATTAGCCTGTTGAGCCGAGGCGCCAGCCCCTAGACTTAAGTTTTAATTCCATTTTTCACAAACTTTTTTTTAAAGATTTACTTATTTATTTGAAAGGCAGAGTTACAGAGAGGGAGAGAGATCCTTCATTTGTTGGTTGACTCCCCAAATGGCTATAAGGGCCCAGGCTGGGCCAAGTCAAAGCCAGGAGCCTAGAAATCCATGAAGGACTCCCACATGGGTGGCAGGGGCCCAAGCACTTTAACCACCTTTTGCTGCTTTCTCAAGCACATTAGTAGGGAGCCAGATCAGAAGTGGAGCAGCCAGGACTTTAACCAGCATTCGTATGAGATGCCACTATGCCACAACACTGGCCTCCACAAAATTTTTGAAGTACCCTGATACATCACACCCAAGTGAGATTTATTCCTGGAACACAGGTCAGTCAGTGTAAGATACCACATTAATATAATGAAGTGGGAAAAAACCACATGCTCCATCTCAATGCAGAAAAAGCATTTGGAAAACCCAGTATCCTTACATTAAAAAAAAAAAAAAACTCAATAAACAAGGAATGGATGAGAATTCTTCAATATAAGGGGCATTTATGAATCCACAGGCAATATCATATTCAGTAGTGAAAAACTAAAAACCTTTCCTTCAAGATCAGAAATAGAACTAAGATGTCCGAGGATGTCCCACCCTTCCCATTTAATGTAGTGCTGGAAGTTCAAGCCAGACCAATTAGGCAAGCAAAAGAAATAAAAGATATCAAAACTGGAAAGGAAGAAGTAAAATTACCTCTATCTATAGACAACATGACCTACACACAGAAAATCCTAGGATACTACCACAAAAGTTATTTGCAACTGATAAATAAATTCAGCAAAGTTGCAGGATACAATATCAATACCAAAATCAGCTTCATTTCTGTACATGAACAATTAAAACAATGATATTAAGAAAATAATTCCATTTGCAAATAGTATCAAAAAGAATAGAACATTAGGGAATAATTCGCGAAACATTGATAAGATAAAGAATACACAAATAAACAGAAAGACATCTTTTGCTGATGAAATGGAAGACAATATTGGTAAAATCTTCAGATTCAACTTAATCCATTAAAGCCCCAACAGCATTTTCCTGTGTTTTCTTCAAAAGTAGAAAAATACTAAAATTCTGGGGCCAGTGCTGAGGTATAGTAGGTAAAGCCGCTGCCTGCAGGGCCAACATCCCATATGGACGCCGGTTCAAGTCCTGGCTGCTCCACTTCCAATCCAGCTCTCTGCTATGGCCTGGGAAAGCAGTAGAGGATGGCCCAACGCCTTGGGCCCCTGCACCCATGGTGGGAGACTTGGAAGAAGCTCCTGGCTCCTGGCTTCAGATCAGCACAGCTCTGGCTTTTGTGCAAAAATTAATTCAAAATGAAGCCGGCACCGCGGCTCAATAGGCTAATCCTCCACCTAGCGGCGCCGGCACACCAGGTTCTAGTGCCGGTCGGGGCGCCGGATTCTGTCCCGGTTGCCCCTCTTCCAGGCCAGCTCTCTGCTGTGGCCCGGGGAAGGCAGTGGAGGATGGCCCAAGTGCTTGGGTTCTGCACCCCATGGGAGACCAGGAGAAGTACCTGGCTCCTGCCTTCGGATCAGCGCAGTGCGCCGGCCGCAGCGCGCTAACCGTGGTGGCCATTGGAGGGTGAACCAATGGCAAAAGGAAGACCTTTCTCTCTGTCTCTCTCTCACTATCCACTCTGCCTGTCAAAAAAAAAAAAAAAAAAAAAAATTCAAAATGAACCAAATATTGAAACATAAGGGCCAAAACCTTAAAACTATAGGGTAAAAGTTTCATGGCATTGGATTTGGTGATTTATGGATTTGACACCAAAAACACAGGAAATAAAAGAAAAACCAGATATATTGGACTTCATTTAATTTAAAACTTGTTCATCAAAGGACAGAAAAGATAACACATGTGATATTTACAAATCAAATAACTGATAAGAGAGCAGAATATATAAATATAAAATATAAAAAATCTGTACAACTAATAACAAAAGAATCAAACAACATAATTTAAAAATAGGTAAAGGACTTGAATAGACATATCCCCAAAAGAGATACTATATATTAATGACCAGTGCTCACCATTGTTAGTAATTAGAGAAATGCAAATCAAAAAGTGAGATAATACTTCACACTCTTTAGGATGGCTATTACTAAAAACTAATAAAAACAAAAAGTGTTGACAAAGATGAAGAAACTGGAAGCCTCCTAGGATGCTGCTGGGGATGGGAAACAGCAGCTGCGTCACATGAGGAACTTTTCAGCAGTTCCTCAAACACCTAATCAGAACCACTGCCTGATCCAGGAAGTCCACTCCCAGGGATCCGGCCAGAGGAAGTGGAAGCAGGAACTCAGATGTTGAAGGTCAGTGTTCACTGCACTTTTATTCTCCATATTTGCAAAGTAGGAATAACCTGTGTCCATGAGTACATGAATGGATAGACCAAATGTGGGAACACACACACACACACACACACACACACACGAGAGGACTTCACAAAGCTTGTGGGAAATGGAAATTAAAACCCATGCATACAAGGGGTCTTCAAAATGTTTGTGGAAAATTCAGATTATGAAAAAACTATGCACTGATTTCATTTTTTGCACCAAATTAATTTTAACTCCATTTTTAAAATTAACTTTTTGAAGTACTCTCATATTGTTCAGTCAGAAAAATGAACAGTTTTTTGTTTAGTTTTTGTTTTAAAGATTTATTTATTTGAAAAGCAGAGTTGCAAAGAGGCAGAGGCAGAGAGAGATGGGGGGGTAGGAGGATCTTCCATCTGCTGCTCACTCCCCAAATGGCCACAACAGCCAGAACTGAACCACGCTGAAGCCAGAAATCAAGAGCTTCTTCCAGGTCTCTCATGTGGGTTAACTGACCCAAGCACTTGGGCCATCCTCTGCTGCTTTCCCAGGTGCATCAGGAGGGAGCTGGATCAGAATGAAGCAGTTAGGACCCAAACCAGCACTCATACAGGATGCCAGCATCGCAGGCAGTGGCTTAACCCACTAAACCACAGCACTGGTCCCTGGAGTTGTTAATGCTTATTTATTAATCCCTTTTTTTGAAAGGCAGATCAGCCGGCGCCACGGCTCAATAGGCTAATCCTCCTCCTAGCGGCGCCGGCACACCGGGTTCTAGTCCCGGTCGGGGCGCCGGATTCTGTCCCGGTTGCCCCCCTTCCAGGCCAGCTCTCTGCTGTGGCCCGGGGAAGGCAGTGGAGGATGGCACAAGTGCTTGGGTTCTGCACCCCATGGGAGACCAGGAGAAGTACCTGGCTCCTGCCATCGGATCAGCGCGGTGCGCCAGCCGCAGTGCGCCAGCCGCGGCCATTGGAGGGTGAACCAACGGCAAAGGAAGACCTTTCTCTCTGTCTCTCTCTCTCACTGTCCACTCTGTCTGTCAAAAAAAATTTTTTTTAAAAAATGTATTTGAAAGGCACAGTTACAGAGAAAGAGATCTTCCATCCACTGGTTCACTCTCCAAATGCCTGCATTGGCTAGAGCCAAAGCCAGGAGCCAGGAGTTTCTTCTGAGTCTCCCAAGGGGATGAAGGGGCCCACGGACTTGAGCCATCATCTGCTGCTTTCCCAGGCACATTAGCAGGGAGCTGGATTAGAAATGAAGCAGCTGGGACTCAAACCGGCGTCCATATGGGATGCCAGCATTGCAGGCACCTGCTTTACCTGCTATGCCACAATGCCAGGCCCTGATTATATATTAGTAAAGCTGTTTAAAAAGAAGGAGTAGCAGTTCCTCAAAAACTTTTCCAAAAAAATTCAAAAAGAGGAGCTACTTCTCAATTCATTTCATGAGGCCACTATTATTCTGATATCAAAACCAGACACAAGGATGGGTGTTGCGGTACAGCATGCTAAGCCTCCACTTGGGATATCCACATCCCATATCAAAGTGCCTGGACTGAAGCCCCACCTCCACCTCTGCTTCTGATTCAGTTTCATGGTAATGTACCTGGGAGGTAGCAGATAATGGCTCAAATGCTGAGTCCCTGCCACCCACATGGGAACCCTGGATGGAGATCTTGGCTCCTAGCTTCAAACTGGCTCAGCCTGGAAGGTTGTAGGTCTTTGGAGAATGAGCCAGCAAATGGAAGATCTCTCTCTCTCTCTCTCTCTCGCTCTGTCTTCCTCTCTCTCATTTTACCTTTAAAATAAATAAAAATGAATAAATAAATTTTTAAAAAGACATAGATATCACAAGAAAAACAGACCAATGTCCCTTAGAAGAGGTACAAAAATTATCAAAAAAATAAAAGCAAAAATTTTGAGTCCATTAACGTTAAAAGAATTTAAGATGGGTGTCTCTCTCTCCTTCTGTCTGTCTCCTGATCTCTCTCTCCTTTGATCTCTCTTAATCTCTCCTTCTCCTCTTTTCCTTCTTTGCCTCTTCCCGCCAGTCTGTCAGGTTTCCCCCAATGAACTATTTCCCTAAAAAAAAAATTTAAGATGATAAAAAGGATTTATTCTGGACATGAAATTATAGTTTTTTTATTTTTTTAACTTTTATTTAATAAATATAAATTTCCAAAGTACAGCTTTTGGATTACAGTGGCTTTTTCCCCCCCATAACTCTCTCCCACCTGCAACCCTCCCATCTCCCGCTCCCTCTCCCATTCCATTCATATCAAGATTCATTTTCAATTATCTTTATATACAGATGATCAATTTAGTATATATTAAGTAGATTTCAACAGTTTGCACCCACACAGAAACACAAAGTGTAAAGTACTGTTTGAGTACTAGTTATAGCATTAATTCACATTGTACAACACATTAAGGACAGAGATCCTACATGGGAAGTAAGTGCACAATGACTCCTGTTGTTGACTTAACAAATTGACACTCTTGTTTATTGCGTCATTAATCACCCTAGGCTCTTGTCATGAGTTGCCAAGGCTATGGAAGCCTTTTGAGTTCGCTGACTCTGATCTTATTTAGACAAGGTCATAGTTAAAGTGGAAGTTCTCTCCTCCATTCAGAGAAATGTACCTCCTTTTTTGATGGCCCGTTCATCAAACGGTGGGAGTGGGAGTGGGAGTGGGATCTCACTCGCAGAGATCTTTCATTTAGGTGTGTGGTTTGTTTGTTTTTTTTTTTTTTTTTTTTTTTTTTTTTTTTTTTGCCAGAGTGTCTTGGCTTTCCATGCCTAAAATACTCTCATGGGCTCTTCAGCCAGAGCCAAATGCCTTAAGGGCTGATTCTGAGGCCAGAGTGCTGTTTAGGACATCTGCCATTCTATGAGTCTGCTGTGTATCCTGCTTCCCATGTTGGATCGTTCTCTCCTTTTTAATTCTATCAGTTAGTATTTGCAGACACTAGTCTTGTTTATGTGATCCCTTTGACTCTTAATCCTATCATTATGATCAATTGTGAACTGAAACTGATCTTAGTGAAATGGACACTAATAGTTTTTTTTTAAGAAATTAATTATTTATTTGGAAGACAGAGTTGAGACAGAGATCTTCCATCTGCTGGTTTACTTCCCAAATGGCTGCAATGGCCAAGGCTAGGCCAGGAGTGTCATCTAGGTTTCCCATGTGGGTACCAGGGTACCAAGGACTTGGGCCAACTTCCACTGCTTTCCCAGGCACATGAGCAGGGAGCTGGATCAGAAGTGGAGTAGAGGCTGGCACTGTGGCATAGTGGGTAAAGCCACCACCTGCAGTGCTGGCATCCCATATGGGCGCTAGTTCAAGTCCTGGCTGTTCCACTTCCAATCCAGCTCTCAGCTATGGCCTGGGAAAGTAGTGGAAGATGGTCCAATACCTTGGGCCCCTGAACTCACATGGAAGACCCGGAAGAAGCTCCAGGCTACTGGCTTCACATATGCACAGCTCCAGCCATTGTGGCCATTTGGGGAATGAACCAGTGGATGGAAGACCTCTCTCTCTCTGCCTCTCTCTCTTTCCAACTCTGCTTTTCAAATAAAATAAATAAATCTTAAAAAAAAAAAAAAAGTAGAGTAGCCAGGACTCAAACCAGTGCTCATATTGATGCTGACACGATAGGCAGCTGCTTAATTTACAATGCCAGCCCCATAAGTATGGTTAACATCTAAAAGTCAATGAATGTAACATACCATATTAATAGAATGGACAAAAATTATATGATTATCTCAATAGACTGAGAAAAAGCATCTGACACCTTTTCCAACCCAATGTCTTCTCATTATTAAAAGAAATGAACAAAATAGATGAGAACTTCAATCTGTAAATAGCATCTATGAGAAACATACATCTAACATCATACTTAGGGATGAACGTACAAATAAAATGTAGCATATTCATACAATGGAATATTATGGGTAATAAAAAGGAGTAAAGTTCTGACAAATGCGACATCATGGATGAGCCTTGCAAAACATTATACAAAGTAAAAGCGATCAGACCAAAAAAAAAATGCACAATGCATGATTCCACTTATACACAATGTTCCGATGAACAAGTCCACAGAGGCAAGACCAGTGGTTGTCTAGGGGTAGAGGGTAGGGAAGGGAGAAGAGCAGGAAGAGATTGCTGATGGGCCTGGGTTTTCTTTAAGGGGTGATGAAAATATTCTACACTGAGATTGTACACGTCTAAAAACACCAAAAACCACTGAGACGTATATTTAAATTAGGTGAACGTGAATTTCATAGTATGTGAATTACATCTCAAAGACATTTAAAAAAGAATATTAGAGTCTATATGACCAATATGCAGTATTCATTTCCAAATTTTAAGCATGAACTACTGTGCTAATATATTAATCACTCAGAAATTAGAAAACAAGCAGTGGTATTTAAGGTTGGGCATTTAGCCTAGCAGCTAAGACCGCAGACAAGACACCCATGTCCCACGTCAGAGTATCAGCGTTTGATATGCTCTGGCTCTTGACCCCCCTTCTTGCTAATACAGACCCTGGGAGGCAGCAAGTGATGGCTCAGGAGGGCTCCTGACACCCACCTCAGAGATCTGGATTGAGTTCTTGGCTCCTGGTTGCAGCCCTCCCAGCTGTTGCAGGCATATTGGGAAGGAACCAGAGAATGACAGCTTATCCTCTCCCTCTTTCTCTCTCTCTCTCTCGAATACATTTTTTAAAAATTGAAAAGAAAAAAGTGACATGTACAGTGAAAAAAAAAAAGCTATAAAAGTCGGGAATGATTTCAGTGCCTTTCGCCTTTCATTGCTGGGAGTCAGGACAGGGACACAGCCACCCAGCTGCAGCTACTGTGTTCCCAGCCCACCCTGTGTGCCAGGTTCTCCTCTTACATAACAACCACACAAGCAGGTATTCCTATCATTGCTTTTTTTTTCCAACAAGAAAAGTGAAGATTTAGGAAAGAAAGCAGCACAAGTTCAGGAGAATAGGCAGTGAGGCTGGGACCTGGCCTGGGAAGGGACCCACGGCCACCAGGCACTGCTCTGACCCTCCCAACCTCCAAAACGAAGATGCACACCGGGAAGGCCAGTGCCTAGGAAACAGGTCTCCCAGGTGTTTGCCATTTCATAGAAGATGAAAACGTTCCTTCCTAGTAGGGTGGAATCTGAGTTCAAGCCAGGGGCAAACAGATGACTGGATGGGCTGGAAATTCAGACGCACCGTTCTGGGGCAGAAGCCTCCCACAAGCAGTGGGGAAACCAGCAAGATGGAGAAAGCTGGGAGCAGGACACGATTGGTAGCCAACATTTAAGACTGCCTAGAACAGTGTCCAGCACGTAGTAGGTGTCCAATAAATATTTGAATGAATGAATGACCCCAAGCACTACTCTGCCCTAGAGAAAAGATCTGATCCAAGATGGAGCTGGGCTGCACTAGGGGGAAAAAAAAGTCCAAATGCCAAATACCAAAACATTCAGTGGGAAGAGTCCAGAGAGACAGTGACTGCCCTTCAGGTGTGGAATTGAGTCTCTGAAGGGACACAGGTGATGTATAATAATACAGGGCTTCAGCTGGCATCAAGAAAAAAGGCAGAAGGCTGGCTGCAAACGACTGCTCATGCTACAGCGCCCTGCTCTCAGCAAACCTCTATAAGCAGTCTTCTGCTCAGATGCTTATCAGTCTCTGCAAGGCCACCTGCAGAAGGTGTGGATAAAGGAAGTGAATTTACACCCCATGCCAGGGAAGAAAAAAGAACTTCTTGGGGCCAGTGCTATTGTATAAAGGGTTAAGCTGCAGTCTGCAGTGCCTGCATCACATAAGGGTGCTGGTTCAAATCCTGACTGCTCCACTTCTGACCCAGCTCCCTGCTAATGTGCCTGGGAAAGCAGCAGAAGATGGCCCATGTCCTTGGGCCCCTGCACCCATGTGGGAGACCTGGAAGAAGCTCCAGGTTCCTGGCTTCAGCCTGTCCTCGTCCCAGCCACTGTGGCCATTTGAGGAGTGAACCAGCGGATGGAAGATCTCTCTCTCTCTCTCTCTCTCTCTCTCTCTCTCTCCTTGTCTCTCTGTAACTCTGCCTTTCAAATAAATAAATATTTTTAAAAGAGAGAGAGAGAAAAGAAAAAAGAACTGTCTAGGGGCCTTTGCATGCAATAAATGCTCCAGGTCAGAAAGGGAGAAGTTCTCTGGAGTCCAGAGCTGGAACCTCAGAGACCAAGCCAGTGTTTCACCCTGGTAGCTCATGGTGACCTCAAAGGTTGAGCAAGCAGATGTCCAACTGGGATGGAGAGTACAGTAAACTGCTTGGACACATCTGGGACACAAGAGGAGAAAACAGCCCTGGGAAGACATCAGGGAGAGCGCCCATTCAGGAAAGGATGAAGTAGCAAAAAGTTACCTGGGGCTGAAAGTGCTGATTATTTGGAAAGTGAGAGAATGAGGGAGAAGCATCTTCCATATTCAGTGGAAACAAGCAAGCTTCAAAGCAGTGTATTCAGTATGATCCTATTTCTTCAAAAAAGTGTGTGCATGTGTGTTTGTACACAGAACAGATTCCTGGATATGTTCATGTACAGAGAATGATCTTAGAAATATGCACAGAAAAGGAATAATACTGGAAGAGGAAATCTATGTTTTATTACATATATCACTGAAATATTTTAATATTAAGCCAAGAAAGGTTTAATGTCTTACCTGTATAATTTTAAAATAAATGTTTAAGATTTATTTACTTATTTATTGAAAAGTCATAGTTACAGAGAGAGAGGGAGTGACTGCGGGATCTTCCATTCATTTGTTCACTCCCCAGATGACCACAAAAGCCAAGACTGGGCCAGCCCAAAGTCAGGAGCTTCACGCAGGTCTCCCATGTGGGTGCCAGGGGCCCAAGCACTTGGGCCATTTTCCGCTCCTTTTCTTTTTTTTTTTAAATTTCTTTTTTTTAATTTTTTTCTTTGACAGGTAGAGTTACAGAGAGAGACAGAGAGACAGAGAGAAAGGTCTTCCTTCCGTTGGTTCTTCCAAATGGCCGCCACGGCTGGTGCTGTGCCAATCCAAAGCCAGGAGCCAGGTGCCTCTTCCTGGTCTCCCATGTGGGTGCAAGGCCCAAGCACTTGGGCCATCCTCCACTGTCTTCCCGGGCCACAGCAGAGAGCTGGACTTGAAGAGGAGCAGCCATGACTAGAACCGGGTGCCCACATGGGATGCCAGCGCTGCAGGCAGAGGATTAACCAAGTGAGCCACAGCGCCGGCCCCACTACTATTCCATTAGCAGAGAGCTGGATCAGAAGCAGAGCAGCCAGAACATGAACCAATGACATATGGAATGCTGGCATCACAGAGGGTGGTTTTACCCACTACATCACAACACCAGCCCTTAAAATAAATTTTTTAAGATTTATTTATTTATCTAAAAGGCAGAGTTACAGAAAGGGAGAGGCAAAGGTGAAAAAAGAGAGATCATCCATCCGCTGGTTCACTCCCCAAATGGCCACAATAGCCAGAACTGGCTGATCCAAATCCAAGAGCCAGGAGCTTCTTCTGTGTCTCCCATGGAGGTGTTGGACTCAAGCACTTGGGCCATCTTCTGCCTCTTTCCCAGGCCATAGCAGAGAGCCGGATTGAAAGTAGAGCAGCTGGAACTCAAACTGGAGCCATATGGGATGCCGGCACTGCAGGCAATGGCTTCACCTGCTACGTCACAGTGCCCGCCCCTTAAAATAGATTTTTAAGCCAAAAAACAATTGCCAAAAGAGTCTCATCAATGCAGTTAAAACTCAAAAACACCTGGACCCAGAGCTCAGGAGAGTGATAAGGAAGGGACACGAGGCATACAGACAGAAAAGCTACAGTGGCAAGGAGAACCCACTCAGTAAGATCATGAGAGCCAGGGTGAGCAAGGTCCAAAGAGGGCCAGGAGGCAACCCCAGGCAAGTCTCCCTCCCAAAGCTGCTGCTGAGCAGCCAGCACCGCTCCTGGCAGGGCCCCTCCCTACTTGGTACTCAGCACCGAGGGCCCATGTGAACCAGTCTGGGAAGGGAATATAATAAACAAGCTCCCCATGCCCCAGTCATGCTAAGTGACCATTCAGTTAGCCCTGTGGTCACCTAAGGGAAGCTCCCAGGCTTTCTTGCCTCAACTCTCCAATGCACCTCCGGTCTCTGGCTTCCATGTCTCCTTTTCCTCATGAACTTGACCAGACAATGAGGTCAACTCTGGGGAACTCTTAGATCTGTCTGGAGATCTAGTATTAGTTTACCAAGGGTGCGGCTTGTGCTGCTGGGGTGTTAAGAGGCTCATCCGCAGTCCAGTTGGTAAAGAAGGCTACCCTGTGAGCCCTGTCACAGAATGGCGAGACTACTGGGCTTACTCCAAGGTGCCCTTGCTGCTTAAAGAGGAGGAGACCCCACAGGACAGGCCAAGCCTCCCACTCAGGAGAAACCCTTGGGCCCATGTCGCTCCCCCATTCACGGAGGAACGACACTGGACCCTGCACTGTTCTTTTGTCTGCTCGGCCCTCCCCGGGTTTCCTGCTGGTCCTTCCCGGGTTGGCTGCCGACCCCTCCACCTCCGTGGAGGGGCGGCCCCCCCTGCCACTTTCCCCGCTTCCACGGAGGAGCGGCACACCGCCGGCCGGCTCTCTCGGGGGCTGCTCAGGTGTTCCTGCAGATGTTCCCGGTGCATGTTGTCTCTCTCCTCCTTTATAGTCCTCTTCCACCAATCCCAACTCTGCTACCCACATGCCAAGCATGCTGCTCTCCTCCAATCAGGAGCAGGATCAGCTCCTGCAGCTTCTCAGTCAAATTGGCGAGAGGCAGCTGCGTAGAGGTTGTTTGGTCTCTCTCTCAGTGCCATATTGTGGGAGAGCAGATGCATAGAATAAGTCTTAATTCCAGTACCTTAGTCTAGTCTCAGTTGCTCCCCACAGGCCCACCCACTGCCAAGGCTCCTCCACAGGGAGGCCACAGCTCATGACGGCCAACCCTGAGTTCTACTCCTCCCTAGTGTTTCTTGATGGCCAGCACAGAGCTCCTGCCCCTGAGAGCCTAAGGATTGATCCGCGGTAACTGCTTACAGCTGTTCAGCACTGTTTTGCCACCAGAAAAGGGGGGAGCACAGCCTTTCCCTGCAGGTACACCTGCACCAAGCTTCTGGACTGCTTTGGTTTGAGTACTGTGTCCCCTCCAAAAATCCATGCTGGACTTCAATTCCAACGTACTAGTAGTTTCGAGGTGAGTAAGGGACTAGCTGGGCACTTCTGTGCCCTTCCATTTCTCTTGTCCTCTGGAGGACACAGCAACAAGGCACTATCTTGGAAGCCAAGGCCCTCACCAGATACTAGACCTGTCAGGCCCTAATCTTGGACATACGTAACTGTAAAAAAAAAAAAATTTCAATTTTATGTAAATTACAGTCTCAGGTACTTTGTGGTGGCAGTGACAATGAACCAAGACATGGACACAGCAACAGCCACAGGCAAAGGCTCCATGCCATGGGTAGGGCGTATTCACAGAAGAGGGAATGGAAGCAGAGGCCAGGACCTGGCTAGGGAGGACTGGAGCTTGGAAGCCCCAGAGTGGAAAAGAGCAAGCAAGCACACTCATAGCCCCAGAGCACAAGAAGAGGCCTCAGAATCAGGCTGCAGGGGTGGAGGGGAAAGGCTCTGCAACGAAACCCACGGGAGTCTGCGAGGATGGAAAGCAGTGGCAGCCTCAGGCTGCGAGAATATATTCTCTCACCCAACAAGCGAAGGACAAGGCTCGGGAGCCGTCCTCTAGTCTCTGGAGCACAAGCCCTGGCCATTACCCTGACACACCTAGCCTTTTCTATCCCACCTGGACAGCATGTCCTCCAAAAGACAGAGTACCCCAAATTCATCTCTTATCTTTTTTTTTTTTTTTTTTTTTTTTTTTTTTTTTTTGGACAGGCAGAGTGGACAGTGAGAGAGAGAGACAGAGAGAAAGGTCTTCCTTTACTGTTGGTTCACCCTCCAATGGCTGCTGCGGCTGGCGTGCTGCGGCCAGCGCACCGCGCTGATCCAAAGGCAGGAGCCAGGTGCTTCTCCTGGTCTCCCATGGGGTGCAGGGCCCAAGGACTTGGACCATCCTCCACTGCACTCCCTGGCCACAGCAGAGAGCTGGACTGGAAGAGGGGCAACCGGGACAGACTCCAGTGCCCCAACCGGGACTAGAACCTGGTGTGCCAGCACCGCAGGCGGAGGATTAGCCTATTGAGCCATGGCACTGGCCCATCTCTTATATTACTCTCTCCTGTCCAATGGTAGAGGCTACCTTTCGGACTACCCCTAGATCTGCACAGGAGTCCTGTGCAGATGGTGTAACTGTAGCCCCAGTTGCCTCCAGCTCAGACCTGGTGCTGGCCCCTGGCCCACTCTGAGCCTCAGTCTCCCCTGGAAATCTGAAATGGAAAGAGAAAGGAAAGCAGGAAGAACAGGTGAGCTGTGAGTTGCTGAGACTGAACTGGGAAGCTGGAGAAGCCAGAAGGGCTACAGAAAGAGAGAAAGCAGCACAGAGGTCCAGAAGGGGCACAGTTTCCCCAGTTCCTCATCCCTGTCTGAGTCCTGGCTTCAAAATGCCCTCGGGTTCTAAAGAACACCACTCTAATTGTAAAACAAGGCTCTCTTTTTTGGCCTAAGGCTGCCCAAGTTGACCCTTTATTTCCCACCAGAAGCATTCTCAGATCCAACAAGCTCACACTATTCTGTTGCTCCCAGTAATCTTGGGGCCCAGGGAAGCCTAAGCCTGGGACTGGGAAGAGGCTGTATTCCAAAAAGGAGAGGAGAGAGGAGAGGGGAGAGGGGAGAGGAGAGAGAGAGCTCTTATGGACACCTGGACACCAAACAAAATCAACATTCCTGTCCCCAAAAAGTCTTTAATGTCACATTAATTCTATCATGTTACAAACTGAAGTTTTCCCAAGAAAAGAGATCCTATAAACCCAACATCAGTACTATTTCAGCCAAGGGGAGACATGACAGCACCCTGCACCAGAGGTGCCAGGGATGCCCCAGGGAGACGCCCTCATGAGCTGAAGAGAATTTGGCCAGCCAACACCATGCAGCACTGTTCAAGCAGAGGCTCTTGGGGGCCTTATCAAGAAGGAGAAAGACACAGCTAAGGACCAAGTTCTGGGCCTCAGGCAGGCACACAGCAGTGCCACAGAGACTGAGAAGTGAATAAGGAGGTGCCACCCAAACCTAGAGGACAGGTGCTATGGGCAGCTTGGGATACCCTCATCCTATATTGGGGTGCTGCATCAAGTCCTGACTAATCCACTTCCAATCCAGTTCCCTGCTAATCTGTCTGGGAAACAGTGGATGATGGCTCAAATACTTGCGTTCATGCCACCCACATATGAGACGAGGATGGAGTTCCTGTCTCCTGGCTTCTGCCTGGCCCAGTTTGCCTTTCAAATAAATAAATCTTAAAAAAAAAAGAAAGAAAGAAAGAAAGAAAGAAAAGAAAAGAAAGGAAAAGAAAAGAAAAGAAAAGAAAAGAAAAGAAAAGAAAAGAAAAGAAAAGAAAAGAAAAGAAAAGAAAAGAAAAGAAAAGAAGGGCATTTCCAGAAGGAAACTCAGAGGGGTCTTAGCCACGGGGAGGTCTAGCCAGCTAAAGACAGGAAAGTATCCATAGAACCTGGCCCATAGGCTATCACGGGAGCCCTGGGACAGCAGCATCAGGCCACATGTTTGCATTCGTGCACGTGTGCCTTTGTGTCAGGGGAGGAACAGCTATAACCTGAGGCTCAGGCCCACCCAAATACAAAAGAAATTCTGCCTAAGACTGGCAGGACACCAGCACTCTGAGACCCACAGGGGGCTCCAGAGAAGTCTTGTAGTCCCTTTGTGTGAACTCCACGGCTCTGGTTGAGCCCTTGTGTCCCGCCCAGCCTGTGGGATCCCAGTAGGCTGACTGCTATGTTTCCTCTGTGGACGCTGTGCCTGGGCAGCCCAATGATAGATAACAAATGAATGGACAAAGAAACAACTTTCTCAGTGAGGCTGCATCTTCTGAGAAGCAAAGCCTTTCTGAAGACAGAGCAGGGTCTCTAGAGAGGCTAATTTGTTGGGGCTGGGGTGGTGTCCCATATTCCTGAGCACCTCCACTGCACCCCCTGAATCTGCATGGTGTAACTCTCTCCCCTGAAGGCCGGCAGTCTGTACACCTCGAGCACGCTGGCTTGTTACTGGGGTGTCCCTGAGTCCACGGCAGTTCAAGGGGGAAAGGACTGAACAATCTCTGTCCTCATTCCAAAGCTGAGCTCTGCGGCCCGGAGGCCTGGGAGGCCTGGCCAGGAGTGAGCAGCCTGCAGGAGTGGGCTGTTCCCCGCAGGGTCACTGCAGCAGAGGCCTGGCCTCATCTCTTCTTCTGGCCCAAGGCAATCCTGAAGCCAGTCCCTGCTCCCCAGCCCCAGTCTATTCAACCAAAAGGCCTGTTCTCCCTGCCATAGGGACAGGAAAGGTGCCAGTCCTGCACACCCATATCCTTTCCTGGACACACAAAAGCATCCTCATCCCCCAGGGGCCAGGGAAGCTGACAAAGCAGAGGCTGGATTTGCTCTGCAATCTGTCTTTCCAGCCCACCAGTGACCCTGAGCATCTATTAGCCGAGCAATGCAGAGGAGAGATGCAGCTTGTGAACAAAAGCCCTCAATTACCACGGGGGCTGCTGCTGTCTTCAGGTGCCGTGTCTGCACCTGAGCTGCTCGGTTTTTCCTGAGTCACGGCAGGGGTTAAGGAAAAGGAAACTGAGGGAGATTAACTGGGGTCTACAGTGCAACCGAACCTTGCTGAGAGGCTCCGCCCTGGTCATCACCGGGCTCACTGCCCCTCCACTGCACAGGCCTGAGTCCCACAGTAAGCACTCATGTTTTCCCAAAGGCAATGCTTCTAGTTTGCTCTTTCTACTCACCCCTGACCACAGATTCTTAGCACCACTAGGCGAGCCTGGAGAAGTGGGCCAGGGTCTTGGCACTGGAAGGAGAGATGTCATCCCAAGGGTCCCCACCAGCTCCACAGGTTGAGGTCAAAGAGGGCATTTTTGCTTTCCTTGCTCACCACTCAGGGGCGTCACGGTTTTGTCACCTCTTAGTAAATAAAGGAGCTGATCCTGTGGTGCTGACATCTGTTCCTGGAATCCTGGATGGGCTTCCCAGGACTCCTTGCACCTAGCTGGGTAGCTGGGCAATGACAGTGCCAGGGCTCTGTGCCTGCTACTGTGCAGGCTCTGTGCTTCCATGGATCAGGCAAGTCAAGGGCTACAAGATGGCCAACTGATGCAAAGTATCAACAGCAGGGATACTTGGGAGGGCTCTTATACACACCCTGACAGAGCTGGGGAGTAAAGGGTGGGGGCCAGGCAGCAGGGCCGACTTGGTCTGTTGGGAGCACCACAGCAAGCTGCTGGGTCTGTTCCCTTCCTCTTTCTCCCACTGGATCACCTGTATCCCAGCTGCCTGAAAGTGCCCTGGCAGGACACCCCTCTGACTCTGCCCACAGGTGGTGTATCTCAGACTCTCAAGCAATCAGCACAAAACAGCATCATTTGCAAAAAGTGCTTTCAGCACAGGAGGGGAGCAGGGATGAATGCTGGAACATTGGAGAAGTTCTATTCCAACCTACTGGCATCTGAACCAGCCCCATGTGCCACAGTGTGTACCCTGGACTCTAGGCACAAGAAAAACACATGCCAGAGTGAAACGATGGTATCTCTACCCCAGCTGCCCACCAGCAGATCGCAATCCCAGAGCAGCAGCCTCAGACCTGGAGCTCCCTCCCTCCTGCTCTCTTCCCAGTCCCCAAAGCCTGCCCAGCCCACTCTCACTCTAGCCAAAGGCCAACATCCTTAGCCCAGCTTCACCGAGTTTAGCAACAGGCATGAGGGCTAAGGAGTCAAAGTGACACTTTCCCCAGTGTTCTCTGAGGCTCTAATGGTCTAGCCTTCAGCTGCAGATCCTGAGAGGCTGCAGGATGGGCCTGGCCTCAACCTCAAATTCTGTGTCTGTTGTAGCAGGTATCTATGAAAATGAGGGAGAAAGGCCGGCGCTGCGGCTCACTAGGCTAATCCTCCACCTAGCGGCGCCGGCACACCGGGTTCTAGTCCCGGTTGGGGCGCCGGATTCTGTCCCGGTTGCCCCTCTTCCAGGCCAGCCCTCTGGTGTGGCCAGGGAGTGCAGTGGAGGATGGCCCAAGTGCTTGGGCCCTGCACCCCATGGGAGACCAGGAAAAGCACCTGGCTCCTGGCTCCTGCCATCGGATCAGCGCGGTGCGCCGGCCGCAGCGCACCAGCCGCGGCGGCCATTGGAGGGTGAACCAACGGCAAAAGGAAGACCTTTCTCTCTGTCTCTCTCTCTCACTGTCCACTCTGCCTGTCAAAAAAAAAAAAAAAAAATGAGGGAGATGGACCATGGTTGGCCCCCTGATCCCTCAGACATCCCCCCACTGAATCAGATGCAGTTCCAACATGCTCTGGGTAGGAAATAGGAATTGCTCATCTACCTTATTCACCTTCCTGTGCTGAGCTCTAGGCATGAACCTGACATCAACCTTTAGGCATTTAATGCCAGGCCTCAACATTTCATTTGATAGATGCTTTTGAATTGAATGTGCCTTACTCACTGTCTTTTTTTTTTTTTAAAGCTTTATTTATTTCTTTGAAAGTCAGAGTTACAGAGAGAGAGAGAGTGTTCCATCTGCTGGTTCACTCTCCAGCGCCCCGACCAGGACTAGAACTCGGTGTGCCAGCGCCACAAGGTGGCCTAGTGAGCCGCGGCGCCGGCCTGCAATCCTTACAAATTGAATGCTAACTAGAAAAAAAAATCTTAGTTTTGTATCCTGTTACTAGCATTACCAAATAGAGAAGAATCATTTCTAATATTTCTAAAACACAAAACTATGCATCTCTAGAGATATAACCCAAGGACAAAAGAAATCATAACATTAATTAGTATTCTTGCCAGTAATTTACATTCATCAGTGTTTTTTTTTTTTTTTTTTTTTTGATTTATTTATTTGAGAGTCAGAGTTACAGAGAGGAGAGACAGAGAGGTTTTCCATCTGCTGGTTCACTTTCCAAATGGCTGCAACGGCTGGAGCTGCACCAGTCTGAAGCCAGGAGCCAGGAGCTTCTTCTGGGTCTCCCATGTGGGTACTGGGGACCAAGGACTTGGGCCATCTTCTACTGCTTTCCCAGGCCATAGCAGAGAGCTGGATTGGAAGTGGAGCAGCCAGGTCTCGAACCGGCGCCCAAATGGGATGTCAGCACTTCAGGCCAGGGCGTTCACCCACTGCGCCACAGCGCCAGCCCCCGTTAGTGTATGTCAGTGAATATATCTGTATTATTTTGAAACAAATACACACATTTTCATACACACAATGCCATCAAAGAAATATTCTTATCAAAAAGATTGAGTCTGAGATATTCTAGAGACAAATGTCTGGATTTCTCCACCAAATAAATGACATGGATTAAAAAAAAATAGCAAGAGAGACAGTTAAGAGAATACATCAGCAAAATGCAATGTGTAGATAGTGTTTGGATCCAGATTTTAACAAACTGACTCTAAAAAGTTGTTTTTGAGACAATTGAGGAAAATTGAACATGGACAAGATATTAAATTATACTAAGAAGTTATACCTAACTATTGGCTGTGATAATTTCATTGGATTAAATTTAAAATACTCTGTCACAACTAGAGGTACATCTTAAATTATTCGTAAGTGAAATGATATGTTTGGATCTGGAATGAAATACACCAGCTAGGGGTCAGGGCTGTGGCACAGCTTGTAAAGCCACTGCCTGCAGTGCCGGCATCCCATATAGGTGCCGGTTCGAGGCCCAGCTGCTCCACTTCCGATCCAGCTCTCTGCTATGGCCTGGGAAAGCACAGGAAGATGGATCAAGTCCTTGGGCCCCTGTACGCGCATGGGAGACCCAGAGGAAGCTCCTGGCTTTGGATTGGCACAGCTCCAGCTAACTGGGGAGTGAACCAGTGGACAGAAGACCTCTCTCTCTCTCTCTCTCCCTCCCTCCCTCCCTCTACCTCTCCTCTCTCTCTGTAACTCTTTCAAATAAATAAATAAATCTTAAGAAAAAAAAAAGAAAATACACCAGCCAAAAAGCAAAAAATCTTGAGGAACATGGATGAGACAAGTTGGCAAAACACGGATCACCACTGAGGACAGGTGACAGCTTCATGGGAGGGAGTTAATCATATCAGCTTTTCTTTTTTTTTTTTTTAAGATTTATTTTATTTATTTGAAAGTGTGGGGAGCAATCCGGACTAGACTAAGTTACTCGAATTAAGACTTATTCTATGCATCTGCTCTCCCACAATATGGCGCTGGGAGAGAAGTAAATAGCTTCCGCACAGCTGCCTCCAGTTCAACCAATTAACTGTAGGACTTGCTCCTGATTGGAGAGCAGCGTACTCGGCGTGTGGGCAGCCGAGTTGGGATTGGCGGAGGAGGACTATAAAGGAGGAGAGAAACGGCATGCACCGGGAACATCTATGGGGAACATCTAGCTGAGGGAACCCGTGCAGCCCCGAGAGAGCCGGCCGGCGGTGTGCCGCTCCCCTGCGGAAGTGGGGAATGCGGCCAGGGGGAACTGCCCTTCCACGGAGGTGGAAGGGATAGTAGCCAACCCGGGAAGAAGCAGCAGCAAACCCGGGGAGGGCCGAGCAGACGAAAGAACAGCGCAGGGTCTAGTGTCGCTCCTCCACGAAGACGGGGAGCGACAGAAAGACAGAGTTAGAGAGGTAGAGACAGAGAGAGAGGTCTTCCATCCGCTGGTTCACTCCCCAGATGACCGCAATGGCCGGAGCTGTGCTGATCCAAAGCCAGGAGCCAGGAGCTTCTTCTGGGTCTCCTACATGGGTGCAGGGGCCCAAGGACTTGGGTCATCTTCTACTGCTATCCCAGGCCATAGCAGAGAGCTGGATCGGAAGTAGAGCAGCCGGGCCTTGAACAGGCGCCCATATGAGATGCCGGCGCTTCAGGCCAGGGCTTTAACCCGCTGCACCACAGCGCCGGCCCCCATACCAGCCTTTCTACTTTACTGTGTGTTTTAAATTTTCATTTGCACAGCACTTGCTACTCCTGGGGACATCAACCCAACAGAGCCAAAGAAAGACTAGCATTATATGAGCCTCCAGGAAAAGACAGTCCTGAACAGGGCCTTGCTCTGTAATGCCCAAGGGCTGCCCTGGCAAGGCTGCCCAGGGTGGTCACCTCTCCAGTCCAACCCTGGCTCTCCAGCTCTCCTCAACTAGCACCACTCTAAGCCTAGGCAGGCAAGAAGAATCCAACACTGGCCACGTAAAGTTAAATGCAGGGGGTTGGAAAGTGGGCTCTCGGGGCCATAGGAAGGGGAGCAGGCCTCACAGAAGGATTCCCAAAACAAGCACATAGCCTCGGTTGTTCCGCCCAGTTTGTGGAACAGTCAGGATCCTAAAGGGTCTCACCAAGCTGGAAATTATCTCAAGTGCTACCAGCAAAGACACAGCAGGGACCATGCCAGCCCCCACAGATTCACACCTGCTCTGCACATGTCCAGAATCTGTCAGAGATGCTGAGCTGGACAAGTGTGGGAGTAGCAACCAGGAAGCTCAGAAAGGCGTAGGAAGCTGTCCCCATGCAGCCTGAGTGAGTGTCTCTCATCCTTCAGATTATGTCACTCACAGTCCATGTGACAGTCCATGTGACCTGCCGAGCCCTGGTCCCTGTTCTCTGAACCTCCCTGTCCTCAGGACACTGACACCCTCAGGAAGGGCAATCCAGCTGGGCAAGGGCCCCAGACTCCATCACAGCCATCGTAGCTGGAGAGACTAAGTCCACAGAAGAATGGGGATGAGGTGAGAGCATAAGGGCCCTCCACCCTGGCACACAGCAGGCCCAGTGAACACCTGCTAAATCTGTGAGCAGGTAAGTCCGAAGAGCCAAAGGGCAGAGCCAGGGCCAGCATATGGAAATTTAAGGAGATCCACTTCAGGCAGATAGAAAAAAGCACTTCCCAATGGTGGCGTCACCTGTCTGGATGGGCTAAGAAGTCACTGACTAGGCTGTTCACACCAAGGCAGAGCCTGTAAAGAGTGTGAGAGCAGACATTCTGGTATCTGTTAGGGGTTGGAATCAATGCTCAAAATGAAAGGAGAACAGAGCAAACACATCTCCTGCTGAAGCCAGACTACATTCCTGAAGGAAGTAGGTTCATAGGCCAGACCTCTACACTGGAGAGACCTAGCCTGAGCCCACAGAACCCCTAGAGTTGCAGAAGCTGCAGAGGGTACCACATCCCCCTCTTTACTCTATAAATGAAGAAGTCTGTCCACCTGCCCATCTGGAGGGTGCAGAACTAGTCTCTTTCAAGTGAGCCTTTTCCATTCCCCTCCTCCCCCACTGCAAGCCAACCCGGCTTCCCTGGAAACCACAGGCATACTGGCTATTTGCAGAGCACCTGCAAGGAGTGGGTGGAACAGCACTCAGGAGACAGGCATTTCAGCACAGCTGGAAAAAGGGAACCTGCAGCAGGCTCCACAGGCCTAAACAGAATCCTTGCTGGCTGGTCAACTGATCCACGCAAGGAGGACAACAGCTTCGCAAGGGTACCTGCCTTCCAGCAGCAGGCCAAAGGGACAGGCATTGTGGCACAGTGGGTTAAGCTGCCATTTGGGACACCCGCATTCCATACTGTATCTGGTTCCAGTCTTGGCTACTCTGTTTCCAATACAGCTTCCTGCTAATTTGCACACTGGGAGGCAACAGGTGATAGTCCAAATGCTTGGGACCCTGCCACCCATCTGAGAGACTCAGACAGAGTTCCTGGCTCCCGGCTTGGCTTTGGCCTGGCCCAGCCCTGGATGTTGTGGGCATCTAGGGAGTGAACCAGTAGATGTAAGCCCTCTTTGTGTGTGTGTGTGTGTGTGTGTGTGTGTGTCTTTCTCTTTGTGGTTCTGCCTTTCAAGTAGATAAAAAATAATATACTTTTAAATGTATTTCAAAAAAATAAAGCAGCAGTGCAGAGGCAGGGTGCCAGCCAACCCCTCTCTTGGGTCCAGCTTAATTAAGTGGTCATGTTGTCCATTCTGAAAAAATGCCCTCCAATGTGATAGAAAAGCAATCCATCTAACGACCCTGAAGAGTGCATGCTGTACTTCCGATTTATGACCTTGCTTTCACATCATCAAGGGGGCTCAAGAGCAGTGGCAAGCACCACCCTTCCTTTTTAGTCATCTCACAGAAGATGGCTGTCAGAGGCAGAAGGCACTTTGGATATTATCTGGTTAAATCTCTCATTTTACGGATGAAAAACTGAAGTCCTACCCCAGCCAGCTTCCAGCACCATTAAGATTGATGAAACCCTGAATTGCGGACCCCCACCCAGGATGACTCCACCGCTCTGCACTCTGTGCCCCACCCCACCCCATCCTCTGCTCCACACCCTACTTCCTGGTCCTTCTTCCCCCCTCAAAGCCCTCCCCACCCTCTGGCTACGTCTTCCATCTTCTCAGAATGGAGGCAAGGAAGTGACACAGCTCTCCAGCTGTGTTCAGTATACGCTACTCTGCTCTGCTGACGGCTGCTGGCTGCTTTTCTTCTCAATCGCTCATCTTAGGCCTTTGGAGCTCCCGACAGAATAAGTTAATGTTGTGAATGTGTTTTGTAAGCTGCAAAACACCATGCAAATCTAGGCTCTACTATTTTAGAAAATGAAATAATACAATCCCTTTTAATCATGCTCTCATTTATCTTCTGCAAAGACTAGGCAGTAACAAACTCTTAGGAAGAGAAAATTGAGGGTAAAATCTCCATCCCAGACTGTGAGCCCTTGAGAGCAGAGCCCATATTGTCCCTTACTTTGTTCCCGACATGTCACCCAGAGAAAGGTATCCAATAGGTACTCAGCAAAGACTTCCTAAATCCACGTATACAATTTTACTTTAAAAGTTTTCTAGGGGCCGGCACTGTGGCATAGCAGGTAAAGCTGCTGCCTGCAATGCCAGCATCTCATATGGGTGCTGGTTCGAGTCCTGGCTGCTCCACTTCCTTTTTTTAAGATTTATTTTATTTACTTGAAAGACAGAGTTAGAGAGAGAGGTAGAGACAGAGAGAGGGGTCTTCCATCCGCTGGTTCACTCCCCAGATGGCCACAACAGCTGGCACTGCACCAATCCAAAGCCAGGAGCAAGGAGCTTCTTCCAGGTTTCCCATGCGAGTGCAGGGGCCCAAGGAGTTAGACCATCTTCTACTGATTTCCCAGTCCAAAGCAGAGAGCTGGATTGGAAGTGGGGCATCCGAGACTAGAACTGGCACCTATATGGGATGCCAGTGCTTCAGGCCAGGGCTTTAACCCGCTACAACACAATGCCGGCCCCTGGCTGTAGAAGCAGCAGAAGAAGGCCCAATCCTTGGGCCCCTAAACACAGAAGCAGCTCCTGGCTTCGGATCTATGCAGCTTCAGCCATTGTGGCCATCTACGGAGTGAATCAGCAGATGAAGACCTCTCTCTCTCTCTCTCCATCTCTGCCTCTCTGTAATTCTGCCTTTCAAATAAATAGATAAATCTTAAGGAAAAAAAAAAAAAGCTTTCTAGGGGCCAGCACAGTGGCATAGCAGATTGAGTCACCTGTGATATCAGCATCCATATAGGTGCTGGTTTATACCCTGGCAACTCCACTTCTGGTCCAGCTCCCTGCTAATGCACCTAGGAAAGCAGCAGAAGATGCAGAAGACAGTCCAAGTGCTTGGGCCCCCACATCAACATGGGAGACCTGGAAGAAGCTCCTGGCTCCTGACTTTGGCCTGGCTCAACTCCAGCGCTGGAATCATTTGGGCAGTGTACCAGCAGATGGAAGATCTCTGTCCCTCTGTGTCTCTCCCTCTCTCTCTGCCTTTCAAATAAATAAATAAACCTAAAAACAAACAAACAAAACTTTCTACTGGAACAGGTTAGGTTGCTGCCTGTGAGGCTGGCATCCCATAGGAGCATTGGTTTGAGTCCTAGCTGCTCCACTTCCAATCCAGCTCCCTGCTAATGTGCCTGGGAAAGCAGCAGAAGATGGCCCAAATGTTTAGGCCATTGCCACCCCTGTGGAAGACCCAGATAGAGTTCCTGGCTCTTGGCTTTGGCCTGATCCCGTAACAGCTGTTGCAGCCATTTGGGGACTGACCCAGCAGATAGATGGAAGACATTTCTCTCTCCCTCTCTCTCTCTCTCTCTGCCTTTCAAATAAATAAATAAATCTTAAAAACAAAACCAGAAGAAAAGACACCTGTGTCCCAAATCAGAGCAACTGGGTCTGATGTCCAGCTCTGGCTCCTGACTCCAGTTTCCTGCTACTGCAGACCCTGGAAGGCAGCAGTAATGGCTCACACAGTTGGGTTCCTGCTACTCACATAAGAGACCTGGACTGAGTTCCCAGTTCCCAGCTGTTGCAGACATTTAGGGAATGAACCAGAAGATGGAAGTTCTCTGTCTCTCCGTTTCTCAAAGAAAGAAATTATTTACATTGACAAAATTTTATATATTATGTATAATATGTACATATTGTAGAATTGTGAATCGAGATAACTAGCATATTAATTACATTATATACTTGGCTATTGTAGTGATAACAGTTAAAATCTACTCTTGGGGGGCTTGCATTGTGGCATAGCGGGTAAAGCTGGCAACTGCAGTGTCAGCATCCCATGTGAGCACCAGTTCAAATGCTAGCCGCCCCACTTCTGATCCAGCTCCCTGCTAATGCACCTGGGAAAGCAGCAGAAGATGGTCCAAGTGTTTGGGCCCCTGCACTCGTGTGGGAGATTTGGAATAAGCTCCTGGCTTCTGGCTTTGGATTAGCCCAGCTCTGGCCAGTGCAGTCATTTGGGAAGTGAACCAACAGATGGAAGATCTCTCTCTCTCCCTCCCTCCCTCCCTCTCTCCCTCCCTCCCTCCCTCTCTCTCTCTCCCTCCCCCTCCCCATCTCCCTCTCCCTGTCCTCCCTGTCCATGTAACTCTGCCTTACAAATAAAGAAATCTTAAAACACACACACACACACACACACACAGATAGTAATATGTCTGTGGTGAAACAGCCACCCAGTATTGCTAGTTATAATTATTAGGACAGCTTTGCCAATATACCTCCACAGGCAGCTCCAACTTACTGCACATGACCCAGGAACAAACTTCCCTCAAGGAAGGGCCAGTCCAGTAGGTTAAGCCACTGCCTGCATCAGTGCACCCCATATGAAAATACCGTTTCAGATTCCCACTGCTCTGCTTCTGATCTACCTCCCTGCTAGTGTGCCTAGGAAAGCAGCGAAAAATGGTCCAACTCTTTGGGCCCCTGCCCCCCATGTGGAAGACCAGGATAGAGTTCCAGACTTCTGGCTTTCGCTTGGCCCTGCCCCAGCTGTTGCGGCCACTTGGGGAGTGAACCAGCAGATCAAAGATCTCTGTCTTTCCCTTTTAAATCTTCTTTTAAAAATTCCTTCAAGGAGGCTCAAATGGTAGGTTCTGGCCCTCCCCACCTCCATCACAAGTTAAAGGGAAGGGCCCTGTCGCTCCCCCTCTTCGTGGAGGAACGACACTAAACCCTGCCTAGGCTTCATATCCGAGTCACGGCACCATTATGTCGCTCCCCCTCTTCGTGGAGGAACGACACAGGACCCTGCGCTGTTCTTTCGTCTGCTCGGCCCTCCCCGGGTTTGCTGCTGGTTCTTCCCGGGTTGGCTGCTGTCCCTTCCACCTCCGTGGAAGGGCGGTTCCCCCTGCCACATTCCCCACTTCCGCAGGGGAGCGGCACACCGCCGGCCGGCTCTCTCGGGGGCTGCACAGGTGTTCCCCTTAGGTGTTCCCCTTAGATGTTCCTGGTGCATGCCGTCTCTCTCCTCCTTTATAGTCCTCCTCTGCCAATCCCAACTCGGCTGCCCACACGCCGAGTACGCTGCTCTCCTCCAATCAGGAGCAGGTCCTGCTGTTTATTGGTTGAACTGGAGGCAGCTGGGTAGAAGCTGTTTTCTCCTCTCCCAGCGCCATATTGTGGGAGAGCAGATGCATAGAATAAGTCTTAATTCGAGTAACTTAGTCTAGTCCGGGTTGCTCCCCACAGGCCCATTCAGAAATGCAGGACCAATGACGCAGGGGAAGATTTACTGAAACTCCTAAATCCCATCTCCTGGTAACTTCCTACCCACCTATGAAAAGGCAGACCCAGGGGCCTCTGAAAGTTGCCCTTAAACTTATAAAAAATATATTTATTTATTTGAAAGTCAGAGCTACAGAGAGAGAGACAGAGAGATCTTCCATCTGCTGGTTCACTCCCAAGATGGCGACAATGGCCAGGGCTGAGCCAGGCTGAAGCCTTCTTTTGGGTCTCCCACATGAGTGCAGGCACAGTAGCAGGGAGCTGGATTGGAAGTGGAGCAGCCAGGACTTGAACAGGAACCCATATGGATGCTGGTGTCGCAGGCAGTAGCTTTACCCAATACACCATACTGCCAGCCCCCCTGCCTTAAACTCAAACTCAGAACAAAACTGAATGAGGCCGGCGCCGTGGCTCACTGGGCTAATCTTCCACCTTGCGGGGCCGGCACACCGGGTCCTAGTCCCAGCTGGGATGCCGGATTCTGTCCCGGTTGCCCCTCTTCCAGGCCAGCTCTCTGCTGTGGCCAGGGAGTGCAGTGGAGGATGGCCCAAGTGCTTGGGCCCTGCACCCCATGGGAGACCAGGATAAGTACCTGGCTCCTGCCATCGGATCAGCGTGGTGCGCTGGCCGCAGCGCGCCGGCCACGGCGGCCATTGGAGGGTGAACCAACGGCAAAGGAAGACCTTTCTCTCTGTCTCTCTCTCTCTCACTGTCCACTCTGCCTGTCAAAAAAAAAAAAAAAAAAAAAAAACTGAATGAGAGGGGAGAACTTTAGAAAAGGAACAGAAAAGTCACCTACTGTATTGTTCTCTGACTCCCAAGTCAGTCCAAAGCCTGACTCCACCTTCAGTGATCACCTGTCCTCTCCATGTCTGAAGCCTTCAACAAACCCTTAGAAAGCTAGAACCTTGGGGCGGTGCTCTGGCACAGTGGGTTAAGTTGTAGCCTGCATTCCATATGGCATGGATTTGAGCCCCAGCTGCTCCACTTTCCATCCAGCTCCCTGCTAATGCTCCTGGGAAAGTAGTGGGCCCCTGCACCCACATGGGAGACCCAGAAGATGCTCCTGGCTTCAGTCTGGCCTAGCCCCAGCCCCTTGACTGTTGTGGCCATTTGGGGAGTGAACCAATGGATGGAAGATGTTTCTCTTCTCTGTCTCTGTAACTCTGACTTTCAAATAAATAAATGCATTCCTTACCTCTGCACTCACGGCCTGGGCACATGAAGTTAAAAAAAAAGAAAGAAAGAAAGAATCTCACAGGAGCTGAGATGCCACCTGGGACAATGGCATCCCATGTAGGCATGACTGGATTCGAGTCCCAGTTCTGCTTCTGATTCCAGTTTCTTGCTGATGCACACCCTGGGAAGCAGCAGGTGATGGCTCAGGTACTTGGGTCCCTGCCATCCACCGGGGAGACACAATTTGTTTGAGTTCTGAGTTCCTTTTTTTTTTTTTTTTTATGTATTTATCTGACAGATAGAGTTAGACAGTGAGGGAGAGAGACAGAGAGAAAGGTCTTCCTTCCATTGGTTCACCCCCCAAATGGCTGCTACAGCCAGAGCTAAGCCAATCTGAAGCCAGGAGCCAGGTACTTCTTCCTGGTCTCCCACGCGGGTGCAGGCGCCCAAGCACTTGGGCCATCCTCCACTGCCCTCCTGGGCCACAGCAGAGAGCTGGACTGGAAGAGGAGCAACCTGGACTAGAACCCGGCACCCATATGGGATGCCGGTGCCACAGGCGGAGGATTAACCAAGTGAGCCACGGCGCCAGCCCCAAGTTCTGAGTTCCTTTGACCTGACTCTGCTCCCCAGCTGTTGAAGGCAACTGGGAGCAAAGCAGAGGATGGAAGATCTCTCTCTCTTCTCTCTCACTCTCTTATTTCAAACAAATAAAAATAAACAATTTTTAAAGCAAGAATTTCTTGGCCAAAAGAATAAAATTTGAAAATGAATAGCTTCTAGGTTTAATGCCCAGCTTACAGGAAAAATATGGGACACATATCATAAATGACATCACAGGGAAGTAATCAGCATGACCCAGAATCTGGGAAACCACAGGGCAACAGACATAGTTCTCTAATGTAAATATTGCAGGGGGTAAAAAGAAGGAACCAACAGATTTAAGGAAATTGCAAATACAGATCAAACAAATGCAATGTGTAGATCACCATCCAAACAAGTGAACTTTAAAAAATAAATTCAAGGGGACCAGCGCTGTGGCATAGCATATGGGTGCTGGTTCTAGTCCCGGCTGCTCCACTTCCGATCCAGCTCTCTGCTGTGGCCTGGGAAAGCAGTGGAAGATGGCCCAAGTCCTTGGGCAACTGCACCCATGTGGGAGACCCGGAAGGATCCCCTGGCTCCTGGCTTCGGATTGGCACAGCTCCGGCTGTTGCAGCCAGTTGCAGAGTGAACCAGCGGATGGAAGACCTCTCTCTCCCTCTGCCTCTCTCTGTGTAACTCTGACTTTCAAATAAATAAATAAATCTTTTTAAATAAATAAATAAATTCAAGGGGCCGGTGCTGTGGCATAGCAGGTAAAGCTGCTGTCTGCAGTGCTGGCATTCCATATGGGTGTCAGTTCATGTCCCGGCTGCTCCACTTCCCATCCAGCTCTCTGCTATGGCCTGGGAAAGCAGTGGAAAATGCCCCAAGTCCTTGGGCCCTTGCACCCACATGGGAGATGTGGAAGAAGTTCCTGGCTCCTGGTTTCAGATCAGCTCAGCTCCAGCCATTGCAGCCATTAGGGAGTGAACCATTGGATGGAAGACCTCTCTCTCTCTCTCTCTCTGCCTCTGCCTCTCTGTAACTCTGCCTTTCAAATAAATAAATAAATGTTTTTTAAAAAATAAATTCAAAAGACAATTAGAAAAATTATCTGGATATATGTTGTATTAAGGGGTTGTTATCCTATTTAGATGTGATTATGGCACTATGGTTTTGCTTATGCAAAGTCCTTATCCTTGTAAAAACACACTGGAATTCTTAGGATGAAATTTTGGGATGTCTGGAATTTGTTTCTGTGAGGAGGGGGAAGTGAGGGAGGTGAACACAACTTGATTGACTACAAGATGATGGTATGTATGGCCAGCAACAGGAACACAGGAGTTCCTCTGACCATTCTCTCTACTCATATATTTTAGAAATTTTCCATAATTTTTTAAACAGATAGCCTTTCTTCTCCAATATCCTCATTATAAGTTTATTATTAGTTTTTTAACTCAACAGCATCTTATCAGTCTTACTAGCACTGGGAGCGACTATATTATCAAAGCTACCCCTCTTTCTTGCAAAAATGGTTGCCCACTTTGGGTAAAATTTTGACATTATTACCATTCAGAGGTGAGATCACTTTAATGCATTCCCTATTCTCTTCCTCTCTCCCTGTCACTCTGCCTTTCAAACACTAAATAAATAAACCTGAGAGAGAGAGAGACTGAGTGTAGTTCTCAGAGCAGCCTTGCCCACCTTCTAGCAAATATCCAGGTTCTCTGTACTCAGCTGCCTTTCGCTCAAAATATTTCCATGGTGTAGGAGGTAAAAGTGAGCAGAGGAGACCTGGTTGTTGATCACGGATTCCGACAGGAAATGAGGGAGAGATGCCTCACCTGGCTTTGCCAGAGCTCCTGCCCAGCCCGTCATTCAGCCTCATTCTTTGGTCACTGTCCCTGCCTACACAGACCATACTCCCATACTGTTTCTCTCTCCACCTCTCCTAACTCCATCATTGTTCCAGGATGTCTCAGGTCTCTCTCTATCCAGAAGCTTGCCTCTGCCTTTTTTTTTTTTAAGACTTATTTACTTATTTATTTGAAAGTCAGAATTACAGAGCGGGGGTGGGGGAGAGACAGAGATAGACATCCATTTGGTTCACTCCCCAAATGGCCACAATGGCCAGAGCTGGGCCAATCCAAAGCCAGGAGTCAGGAGCTTCCTCCGGGTCTCCCATGTGGGTGGGGGGGCCCAAGGACTTGGGCCATCTTCCACTGCTTTCTCAGGTGCATCAGCAGGGAGGGAGCTGGATCAGAAGTGGAGCAGCAGGAACTTGAATCGGCGCTCATTCGAGATGTGAGTGCTGTAGATGGTGGCTTTACCCACTACACCACAGTGCCGGCCCCTTGCCTCCACCTTTCTACTCCTCCCACTTGACAAGTACAAAGCTGCCCACAGACTCTCTTCTGGGTTTTTCCATGATGTGGCTCAGCAATAGCCAAAAGCCAAATATGACCAATCAGACTGTGGCAGTATAATCATGTGTGTCTGTATAGATGAACTCCATTAATTAGCATACCTCACTGTACATTGGACATATATTCATAAATAAAGAAACCAATGAATGAGAGAATGAATGAATCATGCCCCTTCCTCTAAGAGGATGCAGCCCACACTGCGGCACATAGCTTGGAGGTGGAACAGGAGACAGAGTTCAGCCTTCTCCCACTCTGGCAATCCTTGGGGAAGACACTGCCTATACAACAATACCTGGCAACCCTCATGGTTCAGAAACAGAAAGCCCTTCCTTGAAGATCCTGACGCCCAAAACTCCCTATCACCCTGATGGCTAAGAGGCAACACTATGGGTGTGGCAGCATTGCTGCTCGTGGGATTCAAACGCTGGAACCACCCCCTCACAGAGCCCAAGTCAGCTCAGTCTGCGGACGACAAGATGAATTCAGCCTGGGGGACAAGGGAATTCCAAGTCCCCAGAACCTCTGTTCCATTTCCCTCTGGGGTTAGTAAAATGACTTCTCCTTTACCTGACCCCTACCCACTCTGTGAGGCTTCTGGCTGCTCCAAAATTCACAGTCTTGCTGGAAACAAGTATGTCCCTGTGCCAACACTCTTTCCTGAATGCCCAGAAGCACTTGCCACAGGGTTCTTTCTCCATCAATGGGCCAATCTGTTCAGCAGCATTTCAAAACAGAACATGCTAAATTTGGCATCAGGTACCCGAGACGCTCTGGTGAGAGGAAGTAGGAGCCACTCTGACACTGAAGGAGAAACGGACCGTGGAGGTGCTGCTCAGCCGAGGTGCTATGCTAAGCCGAATACCAGCTGGAAGAGGAAGTCCACTCCTAAAGGCCCTAGTGCTATGCTTTGGTGACAAACAGCCAGCTCATCTCCCGGACCTGCGAGCTGCAGGACGTCAGCACCACAGACCCACGTGCAGGCCCAAATGAGAGACGGTGTGACTGGTGAACCCAGCAGGGGCTCATGGCTCCCCTCACCCACAGCAGTCTGCCCTGCAGCAGCATGCATAGAGGAAACACTGAGTAGGGTTATGAACGGTGGACAGCAGGCTCCTTTCTGCCCCTCCGACCCACCCAAGTCTTCCCAAAATACTTCACGTGCTTGGTTCTGCAACACCTGAGAAGCTACAAGCAGAGCAGCCTGTTTGGTTACTGGACGAATAACGCCAAATTCTCCATGTCGAGAACTCCCCCAGAACGAGGTGTTTTTCCATTCAGCTGTGGCAGGTTCCCCTTGGAGGGAAAGCACTACAGCCTGGGTGAGGCTTGCTCAAGGTAAAACCCAAACAGCAACTCAACACGCAGCAAAATGGACAGTGCTCAGTGCTGGCTGTGCTAAGAGCCGTGTGCCAGGCAGCTGCATTACTGTAATGGCCAAGGGAAAATGCACAAATGCCACCTCTAAAAAGGGTGCTCCCAGGTTTTCTTGTCTGCGGCAGGTTTCAGGCTACCTAAGAGCCTTTATGACTACTGGCCGTCTAAGACAAGACTTCCGAGGAAGTCAACACACGAGAGGCACAGCTGGACGGCTGGAGAATCCAGAATTATGCTCCCTCAGAATGGATGTGCTCCCACACAGAAAAGCCAGCAGACACAGAGCGGGCAGCAAGCGCCCCCTCCTCCAGGTTCTGCCACTCCCTGGGTCTAGCTGCTGTCAAGAGGATGCCTCCCATTGTATCCTGTCATGTCTTGCTCCTTCCCCTGGGTCTTTAGTTCACTGACTTAATACACTTTGGCATTCCCCTGCCCTGCATTCACTGCCACCTGATTATTTCTGCAGGACCTGGGTTGGCATACATCTAAAGCAAGTTGATTCCGTAGTATTTGATCAGTTCTGTTCTGTGTAAAGCATTCTCTGTGGGTTTCAGCTTTCCCATCGGTTTGAGGTGGTGATGTGAATCATGAGGCAATAAGAATATAGCTGGTGCTGGAGGATTCCATAGCATTTTGCTTCACCCCGAAGTGCTTCCCTAAGCCTTACTCAAAGCACATGACCCTTTGAGTATGGTTGGGCCTGCTGGTGTACAGTGGGCAGTTTTCCTTCTCCCAAGATGGTTACAGCCACTAAATGCCTGAGGGAAGTGCAAGACCAAGTTCATGGTTCAACTATTTCTCTATCTTTCTGTTCCTCGCAGTGACACTTATCTTCCGTGACAGCCACTCCCATTGTGCTCTTTCCTCGGCCCAACACAATGGACATATGCAGACACTGGCAGGCAGGGAGGACGTTTTCCATCCCACTGCCTCCCTGTGCAGAGGGACCAGGCTAAGGTTACATAAGCCCCTCCTGGGCGGTTGGGCCCGGCTACGGGGGGAAGTGAATTTGGGGTTCGTGACGGAGTCACGGTCTGCAGGCCCCGACTGACCCTGTGCTCGCCATACTCCCTCAGCAAGGCAGGGCAGTCGGAAAGGAAGAGCCGCTTCCCTGTGACCACCCGGCTCACAGCAGCCTGTCAGGGTTCAAAGCATGGCCTGACGTGGAACCTCCCCGTCCACCCCAGATCGCGGGGTCCCAAGCTCCGGCCCAGCCTCAGGCTGCAGCTCCCCGCCCCCCGGTCGCCGAGACGCGCGCTTACCTGCCCGAGCCCGAGCTGGGACCGGGGCCAGGGCCAGGGCCAGGGCCAGGGCCCGGTGGTCCCGCGGTCGCCCGCGCCGCACCCGCCGTGGGGAGCTGTCCGCCGCCGGCTGGTGCTGAAGGCGGCTTCCCTGCGCCGGGGCCCGGGCCCGGGCCGGGGCCTCCTGGCGGCAGCGGCCCGTCGCCAGCACCGCCTTCTAGGCTGGCCTCGTTGCCCATGGCAGGCAGGCGGACGGGCGGGCAGCGTTGGGGTCGCACTACGCCCAGGCGGGCGGCTCCCGGGTGGTGCTCACACTCTCGGAGCCGCCGCCGCCGCCGCCGCCATCTCCCGGCTGGGCTCGCGCCGCCGTCTGCCGCTGCGCATGCGCGTCGCGCTCGCCCCTTCCCTACACACGCCCACCCCAACCCCCGCCCCGCGCGCGCTCCCGCCTGCCCGCGAGGACGCGTGTCCACGCGCCAGCCTCGGGGTCGCTGGGAAACGGCCGCCGGCGCCCGCGCATGCGTTCTCCAGGGTAGGCGCGCTCCGACAGGATCCCAGCTGGGGTTCTCCGGACGTTCCTACCGCACAGGTGTGGAAGGTCACTGGCGGCTAGATACGGCCGCGGGAGCGTAGCGTCGTGCCCTGCCCAGGAATCAGTGGTGCTCTCGGCCCCGGGGACTCGGGACTGGGGACTCTCCTTCGGATATAACTTGACAGTCGCAGCGGGTGGGAGCCGTGGGGTCCCCAAAAGATGCATAGGAGTTGGAAAGGCAAATGAATGAAGATGCTCAGAGACCTAAGAGAAGAGATGCTGGGTAGTTGGGCCGGATTGCGAGGGTCTCATAGGCCAGCCGGGGAATGAAGTCTTTATCCAGATGGCCGTGGGAACCATCTGGGATGCATGCTGAGGCCTGGCGCCAAGGAATCCGAGTCTCGGGAAGTGCCCCGGGGAAAAGATGGAAGGTTTGTCACGGCTGGCCTGACACCAGCTGGAAGGTTGCCTCAACAGGCCCTGGGACACTGACCTTGGGGATGGGGGAGAGGAATCGATGTTTTTTTTTAGCAGCCTTGAGCTGTGGCTTCCAGAGATGTCGAGATGAGAGGCTACAGGTGGTCTGTGCATTTCCAGCTAGCCCTACCTCGCGTTTGCCAACTACTCAGGAGTCTGCACTTTCCAAAGGGAGGGTGTTTCCTAGAAGATCCAGACCACGTTCCAGACCATCTCTGGCTTCATAAATGTAAGAAAATGCTCTATGGCTTGTTTTCAAAGAGCATGACCAGTCTCAGGCCATAACGTGGACTTCCAGCTAAAAGTATTGTAGTTTTAAAACAAAGTGAAAGGGCTGGGGCTGGAGCTTAGCGGGTGGGGCTGCTGCTTGCAGCACCAGCATCCCATATGGGTGTTGGTTCGAGTCCCGGCTGCTCCACTTCCGATCCAGTTCTCTGCTATGACCTGGGAAAGCAGTGGAGGATGGCCCAGGTCCTTGGGCCCCTGCACCCGTATGGGAGACCTAGAAGAGGCTCCTGGCTCTTGGCTTCAGATCAGTGCAGCTCCAGCTGTTGCGGCCATTTGGGGAGTGAAACAGCGGATGGAAGACCTCTCTCTCTCTCTCTCTCTGTAACTCTGCCTTTCAAATAAATAAATCTTTTTAAAAAAATGAAAGAAACCTCAACTGCTAAACTTGCTAAAACAAGTATTTGTGTAATCCCTAATGCAATCTGTAACCATAAGGCTCCTGTTCTTGGTATAGTTCTAAGCAAACAGTTGTAACAAGTCTTCCAGTACAAGGCCTCTGCCACAGTCCTGTTGGCCCAGCAACAGGCCTGGGAACCCAATCATCTGCTCCTTCTTGGGCTGCAGATTGTGACTCCCAGAGTACTCAGCCAGTGAGGAACTGGGGGAAGGGACAAGCTCACTAGGAGATAAAAGGGTGCTCGGTTCCTGCAGGGTCATAAGTAAAGCCTCACTTCTCGCTACCTTCCTGTGTCTGAGTGGGTAGATGGCTCAGGCGGGTTTATTTCCTACAATAAATCATGGCTGTGTAGAAGGGCTTGGGTAACTTGAACCCATTTTTTTTTTAAAAGATTTATTTTACTTGAAAGGCAGAGTTACAGATGGAGAGGGGGAGAGAAAGAGAGAGCTTCCGTTCGCTGGTTCACTCCCCAAATGGTGGTAACAGCCAGGATAGGGCCAGACAGAAGCCAGAAGCCTGGAAGCCCAGCCAAGTCTCCCAGGTGGGTGGCAGGGACCCAAGTACTTAGGCCATCTTCTGCTGTTTTCCCAGACACATTAGTTGGGGGAGAGGATGAGACTCAATTGCTAGTGGAGCAGCTGGGACTCGAACTAGCGCTCATATGGGATGCTGGTGTCACAGGCAGTGGCTTAATGGTGTCACAGGCAGTGGCTTAACCCACTATGCCATCATGCCAGTCCCAACTTGGACACATTTAACAAACTCACTTCATTCTAATGATGTGGGCTGTGTCACATGGGAATTCAGCAGGTCCAAGCTGACCTGGAGTAATCCAGGGATCCCAGTGGGCACTGATAGCCAGTGTGATGGACAGATCCGTGCAGTGTCTGTTCTGGGGAGGAGTCCAGGGCCTGCCCTTGTGCCCTCCTGAGCGGCTCCACCCAACAGAAAGGGAGAAATGCAGAGCCCCGCCCACTTCCTGGTGTTCTCTGCTGCCCTTCAGGCAAGCCTTGTTGGGAGGAGCCTCTCCCCACACTGTGAACCTTGCTGGGTTTCCTCCCTAGCTGAAGGGTGTTTGATTCAGCTTTGTGAGTGTCTGCCGACTACATGTACACATTTAGGCTCCACAGAGGGGCACGTCTCATCCCTGCCACTCCCCAGATGGGACCTTGGCGACTTCCTAGTCGGCAAAGTTAGGCTATCAGTAGCCCCTCCAATATGGGAGTTTGTAAGGGTGGACAGGTGCCTGGCATACACATGACGACTCTATTGCTAGTTGTCCCTCTGGTGGGATTTGGAAGCTATGCCACACCTTTCCTCCTGGCAAAGACACACACACACACACACACACACACACGCACACATGCACACACATACACACAAGCACTAAGGGCGGGCCAGTGGCCTGACCTTGTCTCAACTCAAACTGTTCTGGCTTCAGAGACACCAGTCAGTAGGGGTTGGATTACCTGGAAGGGGAAAAAAGATGTTTACTTCTTGCTTTGGTAGAAGCCACAGGAGCTGCGGCTTTCCATACATTTAAATCAACAGGGCCTGGCTGGCTCCTGCGGGAGTAATTAGCCCTACCCAGCCAGGGGGCCTAGGGAGTTGCCCTGCTCAGAGCAGCAGACCTCCAGAGTCCTCGCTGCCTTGGTGACAAGGAGCACAGCACAGGGTGGGTTAGCAGCAGTGCCCCTCCTCTCTCCTCCGTTTTCCCCAGTTCCACAGTCTGCAGACCATCCCCAGGAACAGGCCTGCCCTGTCCACGTCGGCCCTGGCATTCAGCCTGGGGACTCCTGCCAACCACAGTGTGGCGCTGGCCTCTAGCTGACTGGGTCTCCCATTCAGTCTCCCATTTTTATTCCCTGTCTCAAGGGTAATTTCCTTCCTCTAACTCGACTGGGGCTGCTCCACAGAAAGAACTTGTCTGACCTGACCTGTCCCCTGGGCTGGACCTCAGCAGGTCCTCAGGGGCTGATGTTTGGGCTGAGTTCTCCAAGTTGCTCTAGACATTTCCCTGACTGCACTTCCAAGGGGTTCACCAACCACCAGGCTTTAAAGCAGCCCAGAGAGACTTCTGCTTACAGCTCCCGCGTCACCGGGTTTCAGCTGCTGATCCAATACATAAGATGCTGAGGCTGCATTTGGTTTATCCGCATGGAGAGTCCGGTTAATGAGCTGTCTTCACTCACCCAGGAGAATTCGCTCCCTGAACTTGATGACAAGTGAATGAACACATCTCTCAGTCGGTACAAACCAGCTGAGCGGTGTGTCTGGTCCTGTTGCCTCCTGCTGTACCACCAAGGACAGAATGAACTTGGAGACTCTGCAAGAGTTTCTCAGCCTCCTAAGCTTCGGTGCTGGAAGTTTCTTCTTCCCAAGGCAGCTTGACACGTGACACATGGCAGCCATTCTGGAGAAAGGTCAGAGAGAGAGAAGTAGAATCAATCCACACACCCAAAAAAAAAAAAAAAAAATCCACCCTGGTAGGAAAAGGCCCAGTGAGGACCAGCTGGGATTAGTGGGAATGATTAGTTACTGGAAGGCAAATCGTGGGGAACCGAAGGGGTGGCAGACCCCAGGAACTGCAGCCAGAGGCCAGCTGGTCCTCAGACAAGATACCATGCAGATCAGCCAGAAGCATGGAAAGCTGCCGGCGAGGGTGGGGGAGTGGAAGAGAATCGGGAAGGGTGGCTGAGGACAGACCGGATGATGCTCCCCAGGCTCCGGCCCTTCCCAGAGGCTGCTGGCTGTGCACGGGGCTCCCTGAACCCTGGGCCCTTCTTTCTGCTACTGAGGCCTGTCTCAGGATTTGTTTCCCGGTAGCAGGTCTGCTTGCCCACGCCTGCTGTGGGAGGGAAAAAGAACTGACAAGGAAGAAAGCAAGGAGAAGCAGGGGCTCCGCCTCCGGGCTGGGGTTTGTCAGCGCTACCCAGGACATGCGGGAGAAGGCGGCTCCTCAGTCCAGCCTCAGATTGGAATGTGGCTGCCAACAAGAGAGCTGGTTTTTGTCTCATTCAGAAGCCCATAAGGCTGCTCTAATAACCTCACACATACGCTAGGATCTTCAGCTGGCCAGGGCCCTTGGGAGGGCAGGGACAGGGGAGAAGGCTGGACAGCACAGAATTTGCTTGAGGTCTTGCCTGCGTAACTGTTTTCCTGTGGCAATGTGCAAATCTTTACTTGCATTATTTGAAACAAGGCAGTAAAAATTGTCAGCAATGTTTACCACCAGCCTAACCCTACCGCCCATGCATTGCTACCAAGAAGGCTAATTAAGGCCCATCGCTATTAGAGTCACACACTTCTTCAGGCTTGTTATGACAAGAAAAAATAATGAAGCCACCGTTCCTCCAAGTTGTAAGCGTCGAAGTCAAAACATGCTGCTTTCCTGGCCCCTCTCTGCTTCCCCAGACAGGCCCCTGCCTACTGCCTATCTCACTCACACATGCACTCATCCTGCGTCAGCCAAGGCACACTCCGCTGCCACTCCAGGCCAGGCCCATACACGACGTGGGGCCTGCTCTCGTGGAGCACTGTTCACAGCAGGGGAGACAGGCACATAAACTATAGAAAATCCCTATTGTGATGCTTCCCACTAGGATCCCAATTCCCATGGAGTGCCCTCCACCCACCTCCATCCCATGGATGGGGCACGGCTGACCCAGGTATCAAGTGATGCCCCTGTGCCCCTCCTGCCTGAGGCGGCTGGGGGAAGGGGCAACCTGCTTGGCCCCTCCATCAGGCCAAGTTCTGCTTGGCTACAGAAAAGTCTCTTAGAGAGGCCCTTCCTCCTGACCCCCTCGTGGCTCTCCTACTACTGAGAAACACCTTGTACGCGAGGACCTCGGGCCAGGAGACACGGTCACTCTGCCCTGAGCCTCACTGCTGTCCTGGCCGGAACAGATTTCAGTAGGGCTTCTTTGCTCTGTTGTCTTTACTCAGTGGTCACAAGAGCACTCGTCATCTAGGAAAGATGGACAGAATGGGGCAGGATGTGAGGTTGTGCCGTAGCAAGTGGAAAAGGTTCCAAGACCTCTGCCAGGAATGGACGATTTCAATTCAGAAGAATTGAGCGCTTGCTGAGTCCTAAGTTGAGGGCAACACCCAAGGATACAGCAGAAACCAAAACTGTGGAGTCTACTCTGTCCTCACCGAGGCCTTGAACCAGGGGGGCTGGGCCCCCGGCCCTCTGTGGGGACCATTATCTTGCCTCGCAGTGGCAGGCGTGGCCCCAGCATCACCAGGCCAGGCTGGGAGGCTGAAACGGTACTCGGGCGTCAGGGTTGTCTGAGGAGAACCCTCCCAGGTTCTGCTGCTGCATGGCAGCAGGTATCAGTTGAATAGCAACATCTGGGTTACCGCTGCTATTTAGGTATTAATAACCCCCTCCAGCTGGGAGGCCCGGCGTGGGCATCAGCTTTCCGGGAAGGCAGCCTTTCTGACAATGAGCTGACAGTGCAGACAGAATTCCTAGTAAGGCTGAGCAAAGGATCTTCATCCTCCATCTGCTACCAAGAGAGCGGAAAGGTCAAGTGCTCAGCGGAGCCCTCCTCCCACCTTGGCTAATGCATTTTTTTTTTTTTTTGACAGGCAGAGTGGACAGTGAGAGAGAGAGACAGAGAGAAAGGTCTTCCTTTGCCGTTGGTTCACCCTCCAATGGCCGCCACAGCCTGGCAGGAGCCAGGTGCTTCTCCTGGTCTCCCATGGGGTGCAGGGCCCAAGTACTTGAGCCATCCTCCACTGCACTCCCTGGCCACAGCAGAGAGCTGGCCTGGAAGAGGGGCAACCGGGACAGAATCTGGCGCCCCGACCGGGACTAGAACCCGGTGTGCCAGCGCCGCAAGGCGGAGGATTAGCCTAGTGAGCCGCGGCGCCGGCAGCTAATGCTAATTCTAAGAGGCCCACCTGCCAACCCCAGCTCTGCTCAGAGATCTGCTTAGGGTGCGCAGGGTGAAGATGTCCCTCTCCCTGCCCTGCCTGCCTCTCTGAGGAGCCTGGCGTCCCATGGATGAGCTGATGCGCTGCCTGGGAGCCAGGGCAGAGCCTGAGGGGCACAGTGGTTTCTGGGTGAGAGCCGGTGGAGTCACATTTGCACTCTGGTCTCTACACTAGATACAGGAAGACAGAGCTGGCAATGCCTCTGCACACACACATCATGAGCTGCTCAAACAAACACAGGACTACATCCTTTCAGCAGCCCCTGTGCCCAGTTCTTTGGGCAGCCAAAAAAGCACATGCTTCCTGAGGATGAATTCATCTAGGGCAAAGCTGGCGCCTCCCTCAGGCAACTCCAGAGACAAGTGCTATCACGCCACCTCGCGTTGTTATGGCAGGAGCCAGCCCCCTTTAAAAGAAAAAAAGTTTTATTGGAAATGTAGAGTCAGAGAGAGAGAGAGAGCGAGAGAGAGACCTTCCATCTGCTGGTTCACTCCCCAAATGGTCACAACAGCCAGGGCTGAGCCAGACTGAAGTTAGGAGCCTGGAACACTGTGCAGGTCTGCCATGAGGGTGCAGGGGCCCAATGACTTGAACCGCCATCCCAGACACACTAACGGAGCTAGATGGGAGGTGGAGCAGTAGGGACTGGCACTAGCGCTCATATGGGATGCAAGCATTGCAGGTGGCAGCTTAACCCACTGTACCCCAACGCCAGCCCTGAGCCAGCCCCTCTGTGCACCTCTTTCTCCCGCCTTTTACAACAGAGGAGCACTGACTGCATTGCTCTGGAAAGGGGGGGGGGTCCCAGCCAGGCCTCAAACCCGGGCTTAGTCTGCCCTCTGCAGCCTAAGACTGCTGCACCACGAAGACCAAAGATAACAGTACCTTCGGGCCCGGCCCTGGAACCCTGGCCAGCTGCCAACTAGACGCACGGTCCCGGCTGTCTCCGTGTGCCTGGAGCTGTGGCGACAGCTTTGGAAGAGGTGTTCCCTGAGGCTTCAGGGTAAATGAGAGACCAGCTGCCCCCATTCTCATCTGCTTGTAGTGCCAAGGACACAGACCAGGGGGACCCCAACCACACAACCAGCGGCGCCTGGCCTCATCCGGGACCCTGACAGATCCCGCAGTTCCGTTGGCGGTCATACCCCGCCTTTACGCGGTGCCCTCAGGAGCTCTCAGGCTGGAAGAGGAGAGAACTAGGAAGAGCAACAGGCGCCGAGCTCCACTGTGTGCAGGTCCGGCGCGGGGCACGAAGCCCGCGGGCGGGCAAAGGCAAAGCCGAGGGAATGCGCAAAGGGTTCTTACTGGTTCCTGACCACAGTCATCCAAATTCGGGGTCTGCGGGCTGAGCCCGAGTTCGCCCCGCCCATTCCATGCAGGCTTCCCTTTCCGAGGGAGCAGGGCTGCGATGCGCCCCGCCCCGGCCCCGCCCACAGAGGCGCTCGGCCCCGCCCCCCCGGGCTTTTCATCCAGTCCCCTGCCGTGTCGGCTCGGCTGTCGGCCGGACTCCGCCTTCCCGTCCTAGGCGCCTTAGTCCCGCCTACACGCCAGCTCTTCCCGGCTCTCCTCCAATCCAGAACAGCGGCAGTCTTAACTCCGCCCACGACTGGCCGCTTGGTGCTCTGGCGCCACCTCCTGGGAGCCCTGGCGCTATCCCACCTCCGGCCCAAAGCTGCCGGCAGCCCACTCCACCGGGATCCCAGAGAGGAGGGTGTGGGCGCGGGCAGCTGGAGCCATTAACAAAGCTGAGAACTGGCCCATCCCCGCCCCGAACCGGCCCGGCGGTCTGGTCCTGGCCACACGGAAACGCACAGCTCCCCACCTCAGCTGAGTCTCCGTCAAAGCTGGGGGCAGTGGGGCTAGTGAGTGCCCCCGCGGCCAGGTCTCGGCGCTGCCCCTGCCCCAGGGTGCCCCCGAGCAGGACAGGCCTCCCCTGCAGGAGCACCCCAACCCTGGCAAATGGATACCTCCACTTTGAACTTCTTGCCTCATCTCCTCCTAAATTTAGGCCGTCCAGGGTCCCCCGACCACCATCCCACAGTAGAAGTTTCAAATAACTATGCAGTTCTGCAATACAAACACAACTTTATAATCAGAAAAAACCCTAGGGGTAGGCGTTTGGCGCAGCTGCTTAAGTCACTGCTTGGGATGCCCGCATTCCATATCCAAGTGCCTGATTGGAGTCCTGGCTCCTCTGCTTCCAATCCAGGTCCCTGTCAAAGCATAAATACTGGAGTCCTTGCCACCCATGTGGGAGACTCCAGAATGAGTTTTGTGCTTGACACCAGCCAAGCCCAGCCCTGGTTGTTGGTGGGCATCTGGGGAGTGCACGATGGAAGCTATGTCTGCTTTTCCAATAGAAGTGAAAATTAAAAAACCTAAAGAGTTTGTCCCATTTTGCATGGCACCTGCCTCACACGGTTGCTAGACCTGACCAGTCATGCCCTCAGTCACTCTGCTTCAAGACAAGGTGGAGAAAGCAGCAAATCAGGGGAAGTATACGCTACCGACAAATTTGGAGTTTGAAGATGAGAGAACGAAGCTCACCCTGGAGTCGGGAGGCTTGGGTTGTCTTCCACATTTTAGAGGAGCTGGGTAGAAGCCCCTCCTAGGAATTTCTTTAACCTGTCGGGGACAAAGGCAGGGCCAGGCTGGCCAGAACTCCTAGACACACAAGATTCTCCGGCCAAACAGCCCTGGCCTAGGACTGGCCCATGGAAGTGCCTTAATACCTCCAGCCTCACTGGATTCTCTGCCACTACTGAGGGGTAACCCACTGTCTCACCCCCACCTACTTTCCCAGAACTCCTTGGAGGCTGATGCTCTGTAGATAGGAAAGGCAGGTCAAAGGGATCCTAGAACTTGCTCTGGTCAGAGGCAGGTGGGATGGCTGATTCCTGTCCGTCTTAACAGTCCTTTCCTTCCTGTCCCTTCTGCTACCCTCTCTGGAACTCCAAGAGCTGAGCAGTCCCCACCCCCACCAAGAAGTCCTAGAGATCTGGCAGGAATGCTGGGGCAGATGCTCCCCCCACCTACCACAGGAGGCAGGGCAGGGGCCACGTGTCCTTGCAGTTTCTCTTCTTCCTGCCCTGCTGCCTTTACTGTTCCTTATTTGAATTTAGGAGACATTAAGCAGGATTTCCTGAGAAGGACAGGGCCATGGCTTTTCGGCCTACGGGGTGACCTGTGTCCCTAAACACATGCTAGGGACAGCCTTTGCTGGCACCTTCCGCGCCAATGCACGCCCAGGTCCTAACTCCACAAGCAGTCACTTGACCTTCGACTTGGGACTCAGCTCTGCAGTATGGGATCAGTCTCCTCTCTAGAACTTGAAGGCTGTGAGCTGGCCAGCAGACTGGAGGTCATGGGAGGAGACAGCTAAGAAGCTGGAGGTGGCACAGCTGAGGCCAGAAGAGGCAGCAGTTGTTCTGTGACCGATGGCCTAATCCCCTTCTGAAAACAGCTGCTGTGGCTCCTGCTTCCCACACTCCAAGCAGTATCCCAGGATGGCCCATCTGCCCCTTGCTAGGCACTGCTGCTTATGCATAGCCTACCCTACTGGCCTCTCCATCCCACGCTAGGTTCTCAGGATCAGCCACCCAGAATCCACAGGCCCAACTGAGAGGCAGAGCAGCCAGACCAGAAACCATTCTCCCCTTCTGTCTGATCCAAGCCCAATGCCAAACCTACCTTGAGACCACCAGGGAGACCGGCCAGCCCCAAGCCCACAAGGCAATGAGGGGAGGAGCTGGGGTGAAGCTGCAGTCAGAAGCATCCTTAGATTCCCAGCCTAAAGCACACCCGGTCCTGGAGCTGCAGGGGCCGCTGCACTCTGGGGCAGAAAGTCAGTGTCAGGACCTCTCCCCTGCACCCCACCCACATGAGGTAACCGAGGACCAGGCAGCCTTGTCTCAGCCGGCTGCCTCACAAGCAGGGGTGCTGGGGTGGCAGCGGGGGGCAGGGTAGGGTGTGTGTGCTGATGTGTTGGCAGAGCTTCCGGGGCACACACCCAGCTGCCCCAGGGGCGCCAAAAAGGCAAACTTCATCCGGAGGCTGGCAAGACACTTCCCAGCGGGCTCGGCACGGGACCCTCCTCTCGCAGTCAGGCCAGGGAAACACGCTCAGAGGCCGTGGCGTTGTAATAAAGACACTGCTTTTATTTAGTTTGATATGTTTCTATACAGAATGCAGAAAACACATCTTAAAATCATACAGAAGGAAATAAAAACACATCAGTGGTTGGTGAACACTTGAATGTGAGATTGGCTCTCCGTCTCACAGAGTCCAACAGCCATCGCCAGCCCAGCACTCAGGGGAGGAGGCTGCCTGCAAAGGCATTGTTGCTCTTGTTATTCTGTTCACTGCCCCTTCGCCTCCGGTTGCTATGGCAACAGGCCATTCTGGGCCAGCCACGTCTCTGTGTGGCAGTGCCCGGTGGTGGGGTTGCTAGAGGCAACGGAGCTATTTGGAAGGCCTTTCAAAGCCCTCACCTGAAACAGTGGGAACTATTTATTTTTTGACAAGGTCATCAGAAATCTCACCAGGTCAGATTCCGCTCGCGCTCCTGACTCTGGGGCGTCAGGGAAACTCCGGCTGGGACCAGGGCTTGGAGGCTTGAGGCCTGACAGTCACCGACTATCTGCTGAGCCCCAGGCACAGGCTCCCCACAGGGGCGCCGCTGGTTCCAGAGCACCCTGCTAGGGTATGGGCAGGGGAGAGGGGCTGAGCCCTGTGGGAGAAGAGTGAGGGGAAACGCCCTCCAGAGAACAGCAGAATGGAGACCCCTCCCCTCCTGGCCAGCCCTCCCCTCCTGAGGCAGCACACACAAATCCTCTGCAAAACAGTCGATATGGCTTAGAAAGTAGCTGCTCCGTGTGCAAAGGGAGCCTGGGTCCACCCACCCATCCTAGATCAGGAAAGGGAAACATTATTGCGAAAGGCATTCCTCCCTAAAAGGGACCCGAAATAACTCAGACACCAAGAAAAGTCATGCTCAGAATGGTTTCTTCCAAAGGAGGAGAATCGAGCAGAGTGGGCGCCCCTGAGTCATGGGACAGAGATGCAGATGGACGGACGGATGTTCTGCTAAAAAAGGCAAAAGAAGCCCAGTGTAATTCCAGAATTTAAACTGTTAGGAAAAGGTGGGGGGAAAATCAAAACGAGCAAAGCCGTCAGTTCCATGGAGTCAACACTAAGAGCTTGTACAAACTGCTGTAAGCATCACCGTTTTTAATCTATTTTTTAATAAAACAATTTGAGGCTGTATAAAAACTTTAGTAAAAAATTAGCTTTGAGAGCCCACAGATTGTTTACTATGAACTATTGCTGGCACTCCTCCCCAGCCAACCAGGCCTTTTCCAGTCGTTCAGGCCCAAGGCCTGGGACGGGAGCGCCAGAGAAGAGGGATGGGGTGGATCGGGGCAGGGCTGTGGACTGTTGGGACAAAGTGGCCAAGGTCAAGTGAGGAAAGAGCATCACATGACATAAAAATATTGCATCTTCACCAAAATGTCCCCCACTGAGTGTTTCAAAAACCGTGATAATCCTTTTAGGAGGGGTGGGGAAAAAAAAAATAAAAGGTGAAAGGAAACAGGTCGATGTGGTCGAGTCCCTCAACCTCCCCAGGCGCCCCCACGAGCAGCTGGCCCACCTTGGAGCACCCGGGGTGGGGGCCACGGCCACCACTGCCTCTTGGAGTCCCTTTCCCATGGAAATGAAGACCCCTTGGTGGTGGGCCACTAGCATGCATGGGGTGGAGGTGGGGATGTCCACGGCCCGAGAGGCCCCTCCAGCTTCCAACTCCTGCCAACAGCAGGAGAGCAAACCCAGCACCAGGACCCTGGCCCCTGAGCCAGGGCCAGGAGGCCCCCGATCGGGCTCTGGGATATCAGAGCAACCAAGTTGACATAGTGTGAAAAAATAGGATTCCTTTGATAAAAAATACTGTCCCTTGGTCTTCTCTTAAGTTTGAAACACCCTGGGAGCTTATTTTTAGCAAAGCAATTCCCCATACCCACCCAAAAATTATACATACAAGTTTAGGTAAACAGCAGATTAAATGTAAAAACTTAACCTTAACTTCTGAAAGTCCTTTGAATTTAATCTTTAGCTACTGTTTTCCATGTTACATCCTGCAGCTAGACACACGTGAATAGAAAAAACAGTACAGTTAGTGTTAAAGGCAAAACGCAGAGAGCCGGGGGGCTGCCCAGCACTGCCTGCGAGTTCACCCACGGCTCCTCGCTCCCTCCCTCTACCTCTACTCCAAATGGTGCTTCCAGAGCCAGCCATCAAAACGCAGCGAAGGATTTTCTATGAACAAACAAAAAGCTGTTAGGCAAAAAATAAAAATAAAAAAAGTCCCCAAAGTCTCTCCAGCTGCTTTGGGGTTTGGGAGGACCAGAGAGGGCGGGCTTGTCCAGGCCCCGTGTGCCAGTGTGTGCTAGGTCTGGTGTCAGCGCCCAGTGGGCGATGGTCTGCGGGCCACCGGGCTCCACAGACAACACTGTGTTGTCCCCAGGCCCCTGCCCTACCCTGCCTCCACCCAGGCGCTTGTGGGTTAAGGGGGAACATAAGGAGGGGGTGACCGGTAAGGGGTCATGTTCTTGGGACGGGAGCCCTTGCCCTCCATCGGGGCTGTGAAGGGTGGGGGGGGCTGGTAGGGAGGCGCGTTGGGATCCTCATCCCGAAGGGGCGTGTACTCCCCCACAGTGTCCTGGTTCAGAGGCGTGGTCTCGGGCACGCTCTGGCTGGGATACTCTGGGGGGGGAAGGGGAGCCTTCTCCTCCTGCAGGATCAGCGGCATGCTGGAGGAGGGCGGGGGCTTGGAGTCGTCCAGCTCGTCTGCAAAGATGATGGGCACCCCCTTCTTGATGAAGGTGGCCTGGTCCTCCAGGGTGAGCTTGCCCTTCCGCTTCTTGCGGTAGCAGATCATGGCAATGATGCCAGCAATGAGCAGGATGGCCGCCACCACCACAGCCGGAATGACTGTGTGTAGGTAGACGTCATCCTCACTGCTCTTCTCGGGGTCCCTGTCTGGCACCTCCGTGGGTGGTGTCACCGAGGACGGGATCCCAGGCGGTGCCACGGGGATAAACTGCAAGTGCCGACAACTGCCAGAGCCCGTTATGGCGATGCTCGTGGCCTTAAAGTCAGGCTCCAGGGCATTGGTGAAGGCTGGCCGAGGCTGCCCGTTGTCCTCGGCGATCCTGCGGCTCAGCCCCGTGATCTGCTCCTTGGGGCAGGGCTCCAGCGGCAGTGTGTTGTTGGTCCACTCCACCACAATGGAGCCGCGGGTGATGTTCTGCAGGGTGACAGTGCTGCAATTGCGATCCCCAAAGGCAAAGGCCAGCTTCTTCACCAGGGCAATCTTCTTGTGGATGTCATTCACCACTGGCGCTGGGTCACCCACGAACTTGGCTTTGAAACGAGCAGGAGCTTTGTCCCCTTGAGGGCGCTTGTGGACATGGATCTCAAAGGCATCCACGGCGGACAGGCCTCCCTTGTCTGTGGCATGCATGAAATACTCGTGTTTGCCCACGTGGCTGCTGTCGGGCAGGCCATACATGAGCTGGCTGTTGCTGTTGAACTGCACCCAGGACTTCTCGCCCACCAGCTGCTGCTCTCGCAGCTTCAGGGTCAGCTTGAGCTTGTCGGTGGTGGTATCCTCCTTGTCGTAGAAGGTATCGGATGGGATCTTCACCTCAAAGTAGGTGCCGACCCAGGCGTCCACCCTGTCGATGTGGTTCTTGAGCTCTGGGCGCTGGTTGGGTTCTCCCCCGCGGGGCACCCCGCTGGTGGTGGTGCGGATACGAGTAGGTGGGGAGGCCGTCTCCAGCCTGGTGATGGGAGCTTTAGTGGTGACCCGCGGCACCGGCCTGGGTGTCCGTGGCTTCTTGGTTGGCCTGCGAGTCGTGGTGGCTGAGGAGTCCGTTGAAGGCGTTGCTGGTTTTGGTGTGGACACTCGTGGCTTTTTGGTTGTAGTTGTGGGAGGGGTGGCAACTGCTGTAGGCTCCACGTAGCCAGGAATGGTCACCGTTGCACGAATCTGGCCAGAAACTACGGTGCCAGCGTCTGACACCCGAGTGGGCTGGATGGGGCCTAGGGTTGGGGTCTGAATAATGGCACCTCGAGTCCGAGTGGTGACCGTGGGCTTCCCAGGAACAGGATCCCTGACTGGAGGAGCCATCGTCTCTGTGGGAGGAGCAATGGCTGGAGAAGTGGGGGTAGGCACGATCCTGGACGGCGGCTCCTGGATGGCCGTGGTTGGGGGCCCAATGGCAGTGACAGGTGTGGGTGTGGCATGGATCTGCCTTCGGATACGCTTGGGGAGAGGTGGCTTCTTGTTGGCAATGTGCCAACCCACCACAGGGTAGCCAAGCTGGGCAGACATAGTGCCCTCCCTGGCAGGGGCCTCCACGCCGCGAATGTCAGGCACACTGTTCTGGTTCAGGGAGCAGCCCAGCTTCCAGGAGAGCAGGGCCCCGTTCTCTACCACCTTTTTGGCGTTTCCGGGGCCGGCCATGAAGGCAGACATATCAAACAGTCTGTTATTCACCACCGGCACCAACTTCATGTTGTGGAGCTCCACCTCCGAGAAGCTCTGCATCCTGTGCAGGAGGTCGATCCTCTGCTTCGGAGTCATCTTGGTGAGATCGGCATCCAGAATCACGGTCAAGACGGTCACCGGCTCCTCGGCAGCACAGGCAGACGCCGCCGCCTCGCCCAGGTCTGGAGAGGCCGCCCGCACAGACTGCGGCTCACTGTGGTCTTCGGGGTAGACCTCGATGGAGAACACACTGGAGGTCTGAGGGATGTGGCTTCCGTTGGCATCCAGCTGTGCAGCGCTCACTGAGATGTAATGCACACCCTTGTCCGTGTCCAGCGGAAGGCCCTCCAGGGTGTGGCTCTGTGGATCCCAATGTAGCCACGATGGCAAAACCTCCTTCCCCGCCGTGGATACCTACAAGAGACACAAACGTGAGCTGCAAGGGCTGCCACCGCTGTGTAACAATCGCAACAGCAAAGCCCTGGCCCGGCCTGTTCTGTGTCAAAGGCCTGAAAGACACTTTGGAATTCCTACTGGGGAAGCCTCTCCCCGAGAGGGCACAACCAACCTCATTTACCTGTCGGGAAAAGCCTGGGGCTGCTGGGTGGGCTAGCCTGGAGGGCAGATAATTCACCCCAGGCCACACAGTAGGGAGACAGCAGCACTGGCACTCAGACACGCTTCATCCCACAGAGCGGGTGTCGTGCAACACGAGAATGCTATGGCTGCCGATACCAGTGGTGCACCCTGCCGCCCACCTGCAGAACCAAGTCAGTGTCTCCCCAGCTCCCAGCACTCCCGCCGTCAGCAGACACCACACCTCTGCTCAGGACACAGCCTGGACCAGAACACCTTCTTGTCCAGCAGTGGAAATGCACACGGGACTGGGTACAACAGGGGAAGGCTCCACATCCCAAACTTGACTCACTCTACAACCACCAGCTTACATTCACGTGCAGGGAAGCACACTTGTGCAGCAAACCCGGTCAGTCTTATCTAATGTCTTACTTAACCCTCTCAAACCTCAAGAAGCACTTGCCTGGGGAGGGGTGTCGGGAATCAGCTGTCCAGCAACAGTGTTCAACAGAGGAACCCCAAGGCGCTCAGGTTCCTCCAGGTCAGTGCCTTCAGTCAGTCAAGCACGGGCCATGTGCAGACTGCTTCCGATTTTGCAGCCAAAGCACCTTCCTGACTTCTCCCGGGGGGGAGGGGGGAGTCCTTGTCCACAGGGATGTAACTGGTAATATTCAGACCAGCAAAGGGAATGCCACCACAGAAACTCCCTCTAACAGCTAACAAGCAGGAAGGAAGGCACGCCTCTTGTCCACGCCTCATCTGTGGCTCCTCTTACCTCTGGGCAACACTCGTTACCAATGCAAGAAATGTGGCACCCTCTCTAGTCTGCATGGAGGTGCTCACGAGTTCCACTGTTCTGAGTCCAAACAGTGGCCAACAGATGGCACACCTCACCGCCAGGGATCGATCCAAACCTCCCCCGCAGGGACTGCCCCGCAGAGCCCTGCTTGCCAGCAGACGGTCCTGCAGCAGGACACTAAGTCCATGCCTGGTGGGCTCCTCAGCGGCTGACTCCTTGGCTTTCACCTGCCAAAAGCCAGGTACCCTGAGTTAATGGGGAGGAGGCCCTTGGCTCGCACATGATATTCCTCGCCAGGATGCAGGTATCCAGGCAGCAAACTAGGTATTTCACCCCCCTTAAAATGGATTTAAACAGGTTTGCTACATCCAGGAAAAACCCACAAGGGGACAACTTAGATATTTTTTTTTTTTGGACAGGCAGAGTGGACAGTGAGAGAGAGAGACAGAGAGAAAGGTCTTCCTTTTGCCGTTGGTTCACCCTCCAATGGCCGCCGCGGCTGGCGCGCTGCAGCCGGTGCACCGCGCCGATCCGATGGCAGGAGCCAGGTGCTTCTCCTGGTCTCCCATGGGGTGCAGGGCCCAAGCACTTGGGCCATCCTCCACTGCACTCCCTGGCCACAGCAGAGAGCTGGCCTGGAAGAGGGGCAACTGGGACAGAATCTGGCACCTCAACCAGGACTAGAACTCGGTGTGCTGGCGCCATTGGTGGAAGATTAGCCTATCGAGCCGCAGCGCCGGCCTAAAAATCAATCTTAATTAAGAATGAGATGGAAGAGGAAGTAGGAGGTGGGATGGTTTGGAGATGGGAGAGCGGGTATGGGGGAAACAGCTATAATCCAAAAGTTATACTTTCAAACTTTATATTTATTAAATAAAGGCTTTTTTAAACTTTTATTTAATAAATATAATTTTCCAAAGTACAGTTTATGGATTACAATGGCTTTTTCCTCCCCACAACTTCCCTCCCACCTGCAACCCTCCCATCTCCTGCTCCCTCTCCCATTCCATTCACATCAAGGTTACTTTTTATTTTTTATTTTTTGGACAGGCAGAGTGGACAGTGAGAGAGAGAGACAGAGAGAAAGGTCTTCCTTTGCCGTTGGTTCACCCCCCAGTGGCCACTGCGGCCGGCGCACTGCACTGATCCGAAGCCAGGAGCCAGGACACAAGCACTTGAGCCATCCTCCACTGCACTCCCGGGCCACAGCAGAGAGCTGGACTGGAAGAGGAACAACCGGGACAGAATCCGGCGCCCCGACCGGGACTAGAACCCCGGGTGCTGGCGCTGCAGGCGGAGGATTTCAATTATCTTTATATACAGACAATCAATTTAGTATATATTAAGTAAAGATTTCAACAGTCTGCACCCACACAGAAACACAAAGTGTAAAGTACTGTTTGAGTACTAGTTATAACATTAAATCACATTGTACAACACATTAAGGACAGAGATCCTACATGAGGAGTAAGTGCACAGTGACTCCTGTTGTTGACTTAACAAATTGACACTCTTGTTTATGGCATCATTAATCACCCGAGGTTCTTGTCATGAGTTGCCAAGGCTATGGAAGCCTTGAGTTCGCTGACTCCAATCTTATTTAGACAAGGTCATAGTCAAAGTGGAAGTTCACTCCTCCCTTCAGAGAAAGGTACCTCCTTCTTTGATGGCCTCACTCACAGAGATCTTTCATTTAGTTGTGTGTGTTGTTTGTTTGTTTTTCTTTTTTTTCTTTCTTTTTTTTTTTTTTTTTTGCCAGAGTGTCTTGTCTTTCCATGCCTAAAATACTCTCATGGGCTCTTCAGCCAGATCCAAATGCCTTGAGGGCTGATTCTGAGGCCAGAGTACTGTTTAGGACATCTGCCATTCTATGAGTCTGCTGTGTATCTCGCATCCCATGTTGGATCGTTCTCTCCTTTTTAATTCTATCAGATAGTATTAGCAGACACTAGTCTTGTTTATGTGACCTCTTTTACTCTTAGACCTATCATAATCAATTGTGAACTGAAACTGATCACTTTGACTTTGACTAGTGAGATGGCATTGGTACATGCCACCTTGATGGGATTGAATTGGAATCCCCTGGCACATTTCTAACTCTACCGTTTGGAGCAAGTCAGATTGAGCATGTCCCAAATTGTACCTCTCCTCCCTCTCTTATTCCCACTCTTCTATTTAACAGAGATCCCTTTTCAGTTAAATTTAAACACCTAAGAATAACTGTGTGTTAACTAGAGTTCTATAATCCAAAAGTTGCACTTTCAAAATTTATATTTATTAAATAAAAGCTTTCTATTAAAAAAAAAAAAAGATGTATTCATTTGAAAGTCAGAGTTACACAAGAGAGAGAAGTAGAGGCAGAGGGAGAGGTATTCCATCCACCAGTTCACTCCCCAGATGGCCACAATGGCCGGAGCTGCGTTGATCCGAAGCCAGGAGCCAGGAGCTTCCTCTGGGTCTCCCTAGTTGGTGCAGGGCCCAAGGACTCTGGCCATCTTCTACTGCTTTCCCAGGCCACAGCAGAGAGTTATGTGGAGCAGCCAGGACTCAAACTGGCACCCATGTATATGGGATGCTGGAGCCGCAGGCAGCGGCTTTACCCATTACACCACAGCACCAGCCCCAAGACAACAGTATTGTGGTGTAGTGAGTTAAGCTGCTGCCTGTCAATGTCGCATATGAACCCAGGTTCAAGTCCAAGTCCCAGCTGTTCCACTTCTGATCCAGCTCTATGCTAACGTGCCTGGGAAAGCACCGGAAGATGGTTCAAGGCCTTGGGCCCCTTCCACCCATCTGGAAGACACAGATGGAGTTCCTGGCTCTTGGCTTCAGCCTGGCCCTGCCCCAATGGTTGTAGCCACTTGGGGAGTGAATCAGCAGACAGATCTGTCTCTCCCTCTCTCTTTCTGTGACTCTGACTTTCAAATAAATTAATTTAAAAAAACTCTAAATAAATTTTCCTAAAACCTTTTCTAGCTATAAAAATCATTCTTATTTCAAATGTTTTAGCCAAAAACTTATGCTTAAAAATGTTTTCCATTGATTTATGCTGAATATGAAAACTGTCATATCCACAAGTAAACACATAAAGCAAAAGCTGAACGCTCTTATTTCTGCGAAAAACAGGCAGCAAAGAGGTGGCGCCCAAATGAAGTGTTCATGGAACTACGCGATGTTTTACAGCAGTGGGGTCCAAGCAAGGGTCCTGAGGGAGCGGCGTAGGTGAGCTGAGGCATGCACCCAGGTTCTCAGCCACCCACGGCTGTCTCCCAGCCCCATGCCGTCCCACTGCGATGGAGCTCACGCGACAGAGGGGGCCTGCAATGTGCTCTGGGTAGACAGCCAAGGAGAAACCACTGCAGAGAAGACTAAACAGGACCAGAAGAGACCAGGAGGGGCTCCCCAGGGGCTATCAACTGGCTGGCCACACCTACGGGACCTTCCTGAATGGTCAGGCGGCTGGGCCTGTGCCCCACCCTGTGCACTCCATCAGCACAGAGAGGTGAGTAGCCAGTGCTTCTTCGCCAAGTCTCTCCAGCAACACAAGGGCACTTTCTAACCCAGAAAACAGGGAAGGGCCCCACCCCCTCAAACCTTCCAGTCTGGCTCACTGCCTATTCTGCTGAGCCCAGCAGCCAAGTTCTGCCGTCACATTTCCTACAGAACAAATGCAGGCCACCAGACTGGGAAGCCACACACAGTATGACATGCTAGTATCGTGTAGTGCAGAACACAAACATCAAAGGAAACCCCAGGCTTCACCAAACCAAGTTATGATGCTCAACTTCAAATTAGGAGATGGGAGATGAGAACTGGTAGTTTTATTTTGATCAATGAGAATAAATTCTTTCACTGTTGTCCACTCAGAGATTTACAAACTTTTAGGGCAAGCAAGGACAGAAAAGGAGCGAAGCCTCTGCTGAACCTGTACACCTGCTTTCTCCTGCTTTCCCCTCTGCAGCCTTGGGGTCCCCGTGCACCATCAAACCTGGATGTACAGACCTAGAGCTTGCAGTGCTCCCAGAGTACAGATCCTCCTCGGAAAAGAAGGAAAGTGCAAACCTGAACTTCCTGTCCCCTGCACCTCTGGGTATCCTTGTACCAGGGACACTGGGCCCACGTACGCAGCGATCAGAGTGGCCTCAGGAAGCGAAACAAAGCTAACGTCCACCTGGAGCCTGGCCAAGTCACAGACGAGCTGGCACCTCTGCATTTTCAAGGCCATCTAGGGAAGGTCTCTGTCCCAGGAAATCTGAATGCGTCTGATGGGCTGTCAGCTCCTCTCCCTGCCTCCCAAGGCTCACAGCAGAGGTGCTTGAGGACTAAACATCTGTTATAGCTGACCAAACAGGCCTCTCTCAGCCCACAGGCACTCTGGGGTACTCCCCCAGCTTTCAGAACTTACAAGCTCTTCCTCCCACAGCCCAAGGATGCGCGGAATATGAAAGTTCCTTCGGACAGATGCAGCCCCTTCAGGACGGGACTCCTCCATGACAAGAGCCTCGGCTCGCACTCAGTCCCAGCTCTGTGCAAACTGAGCCTTGACAACCTCAGCCCTAGTGTCTGCAAGTGTAAACCGGGCAAGTGCAGGCTTACAGCACCAGGCCCAGGCTGCAACTCTGGTTCCCACCTGTTCCTGTGGGCTGTGAGAAGACCTGGACAGCAACGTGAGGACTCCTGCACCAAGTCCAGGCTCTTTCCCAAACAGCTTCGGACCCAATGCACAGTGAGGGCCTTTTCTCCGTGCACACCCCGGAGCACATGGGAATTAGGGATGCTTCAGACAACAGGAAGACAGGCTCCTGCGGGGGAGTAAGGCTGAGGCTGGGGAGCCCTTAAGGAGTTGCCTGCCAGCCAAGAGTCACAGGGCGATTAGATGGTCTGCTACACTGAGCCCCAAAGCAGCATTCACCCCTTCAGTCCTGAAACAGGTGGACAACAGGACAAAACCAGGGACCTTGAACTTGGCATATGCATCCCTGGGATGCTGAGAATCCTGAGTCCTTGGTTTACTCAGCATAGAGAGTTTTCTCCCCAGAGCTGGCACCATGGCGTAGAGGGTAAAGCCGCTGCCTCAAGCATCCCATACGGGTGCCAGTCTGAGATCCGGCTGCTCTACTTCTGATCCAGCTCCCTGCTAATGCACCCACATGGGAGACCCAGAGGCAGCAACCCAGAAGTCCTGGTTTTGGCCTGGCCCAGCCCTGGCCACTGCAGACATTTGGCGAGTGAAGCAGCAGATGGACGCGCTCTCTCCCTCTCCCTAATTCTGCCTTTCTAATAAACAAATGAATCTTTAAAAGGGGGGGGGGGGGGATTTCCTTCCCTAGCTGTACCACAACCATTCACATCTACTCCTCTAAGTTAGGCTGCCAGGTCAGAAAGGGCACGCAAGAGGCAGGAGCTGGGGCTCTGTCTAAGGTGCTCGGCGGCAGCAGCAGCACACGGCCAGTTCCAGGCATGGAACTCAAGTGTTCCAGGTCTCTCGACCCTACGCCAGCAAACACCAACACCGCCGTGGAGCCAAGGGAAGCAAGGCCTGCCAACCCTGTAGCTGCTGTCTTGGAAAGGAGGCTTCAGGTAGCTGGTAGGCACATTTGCAGGAGGCAGAAACTGCAGGGGGAAACCTGATTCAAGAGTATCACAGACCCTAGCTCAAAGGTCAACTAGAAAAGAGCCCAAAAGCTTTTGAATTTCAACAATCCTTGGACAAGATGAGATGGAAGGTGCACTCAGCACCAAGAAGAGCAAGATCTCAACCAGCCTCGTGTCTAGCTTCAGATTCCAAAAACATTAGAAATCAAAACCATACAACATGAGCAGAGCCACAGAGAGTTCTAAACACTACCTGCCCAACAGCGCCACAAGGAATCACCAAGACCAAAGACTGGGCAGCTGCCAGATCAAAGTTTGGGTAGATACACCCCAGTCTGTTCTACCAGGTCACTAGCAACTGAGTCCTGGCTCAGTTCCAGGAAACTCCTTCCAGCTGCTGCTGTGAAGACCATGGCTAACGGGTCGCAACCTGAACATGCTCGCGAGCCCAATCACAGCTATGAAGCATTTTCTCTCATGTGACGTGGTCTCAATGGAACACAAAGATCAACCTTTTCTGGGGTAGGCGTTGGGCCTGGCCTAACGTTAAGACACTCGCATCCTCCACTAGAGTACCTGTTGCTTGAGCTCCAGTTTCTCACCCCAGCTTCCTGACAATGCCCACCCTGGGAGGCAGCAGTGATGCTCGGGTAACAGCGTTCCTGCCCTCTCGTGGGAGTCTGGACTGAGTTCCTGGGTCCTGGATTCAGCCCCAGCCAGAGGCCACAGTGAGCATCCCACAGAGTCAACTAGTGACTAGGCACTTGCTTGTGTTCTCTCAAATTTTTTTTAATTAACCGCTCCCCCCAAAAAGGAACAGTTTAACACAGTTTAGTCACTAATACTCAGAATCGGTGCTTCAATCTGAGGACCTGACATCACGTATCTTCAAGAGTCTGTCATGTTCTCTCTTGGTCCTTGTCGCTTTTTGTTTAAACACAGAAGCCTGTAGTTTCAATAAGCATTTGAGTTGATGAGTCTGGGCAAATGCCATCCTGACAGCCCACCCCCAAGGATGCCTTTCTTCGCCAACCCCTATTTCCCGGTGTGCTGGGTTCACAAGGGGTCTATTCAGAACTGGGGAACACCCACTGGAGGCAGGAAGAAACTGCAGTTCATCTCATGCAGGCGGGGTCACCACAAAGCTCTCAAGCATCCAAAGAAATGCTCCTTTCATGAACTCCCCTTCCTGGCCAAAAAGAGTGCTCATTGTTCTTGGAGAACAATGGAGGGCCCACGCCAGCAGCTGAGAGCACAGTCCCAGAAGGGCTGCTTCCAGCCGGCCGACATCTTGGGCCAAGGGAAAGCCCACATTGTCCACAGGCAAGGAGCTGAACGAACAGGCCAGTAAAGCCACCCTCCTCGCAGGCTCTACTACAACGAGACATCTGAGGGTGCTCTAGAGGGAGCAGCCCAGTCATTTCATGAGATGCGAAGACATCCGTCTCTGAGCATCCCAAGGAGGAGGGGTGGGAAGTTCTCCGGGACACACGTGCTTTCCTGGGCAGGCCCTGCTCAAGTCAGGGCAGAGGTGACTACAGGGAGCCAGCAGCAGTCCCGAGCGGCCAAGAGTCACGGTGACTTACACTGCAGCCAACCCAGGACAGACTGGGATCCACCAGGGACCAAGCTGGGCTCTATGGGACCCATCCCCACAGGCTGGACAGGGAGGGAGGGCAGTCTCGGATCCAAAGGCAGCTGTGAAACCAAAAGAGAACTTTGGGTACAGGCACCCAGTCAGACCCATGGGAGCACACACCAGGACCATCTGCTTTTGGCTATCCTGAGGCCACATGCGAGGAGACAGGAGCCCCATTGCGCAGGCCTCTCAGCACAGCTGTGTTAGCTGTGAGGACCCAGAGGCGGTCCCGTCTTACAACATCTGCTCAAAGGAGTCCACTGGGAGTTAAGCTGGAGTTAAAAAATAGCAAATCAGTTGCTGCATTAATTGTGTGAGAAGTCTAGAGAAACGGGTTCTCCTCTAACATAATCTGTGCCTGGCTGCTTGTGTCCCTTGTTTTAAAAAAGGGGGGGCATGCTGTGGCATAGTAGGCTAGGCCTCTACCTGTGCTGGCATCCCATATGGGCACCGGTTCTGATCCCGGCTGCTCCTCTTCTGATTCAGTTCTCTGCTAAGGCCTGGGAAAGCAATAGAAGATGACCCAAGTCCTTGGGCCCTGTACCCTCATGGGAAACCCCTAAGAAGCCCCTGGCTCCTGGCTTCAGATCTCCTGGGCTCTGGCTGTTGCAGCCATTGGGGAGTGAACTAGTAGATTGAAGACCTTTCTGTCTCCCCCTCTTTCTGTAGCTCTGCCTCTCAAATAAATAAAATTTAAAAAAAAATCAATTTTCGGGGCTGGCACTGTGGCATAGTGGGTGAAGCCACTGCCTGCAGTGCCGGCATCCCATATGGGCACCAGTTCAAGACCCAGCTGCTCCACAATTGAGCTCTCTGCTGTGGCCTGGGAAAGCTGTAGAAGATGGCACAAGTTCTTGGGCCCCTGCACCCGCATGGGAGACCGGGAAGAAGCTCCTGGGCTCCTGGCTACAGATTGGCGCAGCTCTGCCCATTGCAGCCATTTGGGGAGTGAACCAACGGAAGGAAGACCTTTATCTCTCTGCTTCTCCTTCTTGCTGTGTAATTCTTAAAATAATAAATAAATAATAAAGTAATAATAAATAAATCTTTTAAAAAATCAATTCTCAAGGTGGGGGCTGGCATTGTGGTGATGCAGGTACAGCCACTCCGAGCAATGCCGGCATCCCATACAGGCACCAGTTTGTGCCCTGGCTACTCCACTTGTAATGTAGCTCCCTTCTAATGCGCCCAGGAAAGCAGCAAAGGATGGCCCAAATCGCTGAGGCCCTGTACCCAAATGGGAGACCTCGAAGAAGCTCAGTTCTGGCCATTGCGGACATTTAGGGAGCGAGACAGCAGATGGAAGACCTGTCTCTCTCTCTCTCTCTTTCAAATACATAAGTAAATCTTAGGGGGGGTACGCTCCAATGGCCCAGATGATGTCCTCGTTGAACCTGAGACAGCTGTACCCATACTGAAAGAAGAACCAAAAGCCTGGGAAGAGGCAGAGCCCGGGATGTTCATGGGGCAGAACGGAGCTGGTGTGGCCAGGACAAGGTACGCAAAGGAGGTGGATCAGACTGAGCTCAGTAACAGCAACTCTGAGCACACGGAAGCATTAGGAAGATAAAGTCGGGTCTTGCGGCAGTGTAGAGAACAGACTGGCCGGGGAAGAGATGATATGCAGCAGCTAGGATGAAGGACGATAGCAATGGGACCCGGATACGATCTGGGGTCACCCCACCAGGATATGGAATGTTCCTCACACACAGCAGCCATTAAAAGTTAATTTCTGAGTAACATTGAATGACTCTGGGGACTAACTCAAGCCACAGCAAACGAAAAACAGCTAAAAAACATGCTGAGTACGCTCCCAGGTCTGTCCGAGATGTGTGTGGCACGGACACCTCTTGATGAACACAGAAAATGACGTAGGAGTCCACTCTGAATGGTACAAACTATAATAGATTTTTTTCTCTTTTCTTAAGTTTCCACAGTGCACACTGATGCATAATTGTAATAAGAAAAAAAAAATACCTCCTTTAATATTGAGACTTTTTCAATCGTGTTTTACAAAGGGTACAATCCAAACTCCAGGAAGAAGACCAGGCTTTCTGGCCTGTACAGTTCCGATGGCTGAGACTGGGATGAAGGGTCACACATCATCTGGCTTTCCACAGGCTCATCGGCTACTAAATTGTCTGCTCTCCAAAGATAAATATGCTCAGATGAAATCCTGTTTTCCCAGTAAAATCTCTTTATTTCCCTTGCTGAATAAGCCTGTTAAGTGTCTCTTTGCCAGATACAGCAAATATCCAGCTCACTGTATTAGTTCAAGGCACGTCTGGTCAAGACTAATCCATGTAAAACATTCCAACGGCCATGGGAAAAAGGGAACAATTGCAGGGCTCGGATACTGAGAATCAACTCTGAAGTTGGGCAAGAAATGTGCATTCCAGAACCGACACTCTATCTAATGGTCAGACCAGCATCTGGCTTACCAGGACATCATGAAGATTACGTGGAAACCTAGACAGACACTCTGTGCACTACACAAAACCAGACTGTGGCCCTTAATCAGGTCTCATATGAACCCCCAGATGCTAAAGAGCCCTGCTGTGTTCCCCATTCGTTTCCGTAAAACCTCCCCATCCTACTCTTTAGCAATAGGTTCCAACCATAAAAGGTTACTGAATCCATTTTTTTAAAAAAGATTTATTTATTTGGAGCCAGCACTGTGCAGAAGCAGCTTAAGCCACTGTCTGTTGCACCGACATCCCACATGGGCGCTGGTTCAGATCCCGGCTCCTCCACTTCCAATCTAGCTTCCTGCTAATGAGCCTGAGAAAGCAGAAGATAGCCCAAGTACTTGGATCCCTGCACCCATGTAGGAGACTCGGATGAAGCTCCTGGCTCCCGACTTCAGCCTGACCCATCCCTGGCTGCTGTGGTCATTTGGGGAGTGAACAAGCAGATTTCTCTCTTCTGCCTCTGCTATTCTAATAATATACTCTAATAATAATACTCTAAACAATAAATTACCCTAAACCACTATTTCTTAAGTTGTTTTTACAGGCTTTACTATCAACCTGGCCTAAATCAGTTTTAACGAGCTCCAGGCCAACCAGCTGGGTGACACATGCACACCAAAAAGGACTGTAACTACAGATGACACCCAGAACCAAAGCTGTGCCCCTCCACAGAACCAAGAACTGGTGATGAGCAGAACAGAGGGGCAGAGTGAGAGAGTGAGGGCTCTGACGAGTACAACAGCCATGGACCGCACTCTTCCTCACACTGGTGTCACACATGGTAATGCCACGGGCCCCACCAGCCAGGAACTGCCCTATCAACGTGTTCCACATCCTACCTCCTCTTCCCTGGCCCTTAGAACTTTCTCCAGACCCTGATGATCAGGGAAGCAGATCTGGGTTTTACCCTGTCTTCATCCAGCAGCCTTTCTTGTCTTAAAAGACCAGTGTCAGAAACTGCTAGTTGGGCAGTAGCAGGCAGAAGTGAGCTGTTACATCAGCCACTCCTGAGATCATGAGACCACCGTGACCTGAAGAGCGGCGGGCCAAAGGGAAAAGGAAAGCAGCACAAGAAGGGTGCAGGCAATGCAGAGGTGCACGCAGACGCCAGGGGAAGGCCCACAGACTCCTCTCTCCAGGAAAAGAATGGCATAGAATGTGTGACCGTTTCTAATCTAGACGCCCTGGAGGGCAAGGTGGCAAGGATCCACCAGAACCTGAATGTGCTTCCAACCAATGGAGTACAATGGAAATGTTGCTGTGCAAATTTCCAAACCCAGGCCTTACGTGATTGGCAGCTTCTACTTCCTGTTTCTTGGAATAGCCAATCTTAAAACCCAGGTGGGAGCAGGCACTGTAACACAGAAGGTTAAGTCAATGCTTGGTACACCCTCTTCCCCTAACAGAGTGCCTGGGTTGCAGCCTGCCTCCAGTTCCCATCCAGCTTCCTGCTGATGCACATGGGGGCTGCAGCA